>NC_048569.1:38034890-38179890 GCF_013265735.2 Oncorhynchus mykiss
TACATAGATACAGGTACATTACAGAGATACAGGTACATTACAGATATACAGGTACATTACAGAGATACAGACACATTACAGAGATACAGACACATTACAGAGATACAGGTACATTACATAGATACAGGCACTTTACATAGATACAGGTACATTGCAGAGATACAGGTACATTACAGAGATACAGGTACATTACAGAGATACAGGCACTTTGCATAGATACAGGTACATTACAGAGATACAGGTACATTACAGATATACAGGTACATTACAGAGATACAGACACATTACAGAGATACAGACACATTACAGAGATACAGGTACATTACATAGATACAGGCACTTTACATAGATACAGGTACATTACAGAGATACAGGTACATTACAGAGATACAGGTACATTACATAGATACAGGCACGTTACATAGATACAGGTACATTACAGAGATACAGGCACTTTACATAGATACAGGTACGTTACAGAGATACAGGCACTTTACATAGATACAGGTACATTACAGAGATACAGGCACTTTACATAGATACAGGTACATTACAGAGATACAGGCACTTTACATAGATACAGGTACATTACAGAGATACAGGTACATTACAGAGATACAGGTACATTACATAGATACAGGCACGTTACATAGATACAGGTACATTACAGAGATACAGGCACTTTACATAGATACAGGTACATTACAGAGATACAGACACATTACATAGATACAGGTACATTACAGAGATACAGGCACTTTACATAGATACAGGTACATTACAGAGATACAGGCACTTTACATAGATACAGACACATTACAGAGATACAGGCTCTTTACATAGATACAGACACTTTACATAGATACAGGTACATTACAGAGATACAGGTACATTACAGAGATACAGGTACATTACATAGATACAGGCACGTTACATAGATACAGGTACATTACAGAGATACAGGCACTTTACATAGATACAGACACATTACAGAGATACAGGCTCTTTACATAGATACAGACACATTACAGAGATACAGACACATTACAAAGATACAGACACATTACAGAGATACAGACACATTACAGAGATACAGGCACTTTACATAGATGCAGACACATTACAGAGATACAGACACATTACATAGACACAGGTACATTACAGAGATACAGACACATTGCAAAGATACAGACACATTACAGAGATACAGACACATTATAGAGATACAGACACAGTACGGAGATACAGACACATTACATAGATACAGACATATTACATAGATACAGACACATTACAGAGATACAGACACATCACAGAGACACATTACAAAGACATGTTACAGAGATACAGGCACTTTACATAGATACAGACACATTACAGAGATACAGACACATTACATAGATACAGGCACTTTACATAGATACAGGTACATTACAGAGATACAGGTACATTACAGAGATACAGGTACATTACAGAGATACAGGCACTTTACATAGATACAGGTACATTACAGAGATACAGGTACATGACAGATATACAGGTACATTACAGAGATACAGACACATTACAGAGATACAGACACATTACAGAGATACAGGTACATTACATAGATACAGGCACTTTACATAGATACAGGTACATTGCAGAGATACAGGTACATTACAGAGATACAGGTACATTACAGAGATACAGACACATTACAGAGATACAGGTACATTACAGAGATACAGGTACATTACATAGATACAGGTACATTACAGAGATACAGACACATTACAGAGATACAGACACATTACAGAGATACAGGTACATTACAAAGATACAGGCACTTTACATAGATACAGGTACATTACAGAGATACAGGTACATTACAGAGATACAGGTACATTACATAGATACAGGCACGTTACATAGATACAGGTACATTACAGAGATACAGGCACTTTACATAGATACAGGTACGTTACAGAGATACAGGCACTTTACATAGATACAGGTACATTACAGAGATACAGGCACTTTACATAGATACAGGTACATTACAGAGATACAGGCACTTTACATAGATACAGGTACATTACAGAGATACAGGTACATTACAGAGATACAGGTACATTACATAGATACAGGCACGTTACATAGATACAGGTACATTACAGAGATACAGGCACTTTACATAGATACAGGTACATTACAGAGATACAGGCACTTTACATAGATACAGGTACATTACAGAGATACAGGCACTTTACATAGATACAGGTACATTACAGAGATACAGGCACTTTACATAGATACAGACACATTACAGAGATACAGGCTCTTTACATAGATACAGACACATTACAGAGATACAGACACATTACAAAGATACAGACACATTACAGAGATACAGACACATTACAGAGATACAGGCACTTTACATAGATGCAGACACATTACAGAGATACAGACACATTACATAGACACAGGTACATTACAGAGATACAGACACATTACAAAGATACAGACACATTACAGAGATACAGACACATTACAGAGATACAGGTACATTACATAGATACAGGCACTTTACATAGATACAGGTACATTACAGAGATACAGGTACATTACAGAGATACAGGTACATTACATAGATACAGGCACGTTACATAGATACAGGTACATTACAGAGATACAGGCACTTTACATAGATACAGGTACGTTACAGAGATACAGGCACTTTACATAGATACAGGTACATTACAGAGATACAGGCACTTTACATAGATACAGGTACATTACAGAGATACAGGCACTTTACATAGATACAGGTACATTACAGAGATACAGGTACATTACAGAGATACAGGTACATTACATAGATACAGGCACGTTACATAGATACAGGTACATTACAGAGATACAGGCACTTTACATAGATACAGGTACATTACAGAGATACAGGCACTTTACATAGATACAGGTACATTACAGAGATACAGGCACTTTACTTAGATACAGGTACATTACAGAGATACAGGCACTTTACATAGATACAGACACATTACAGAGATACAGGCTCTTTACATAGATACAGACACATTACAGAGATACAGACACATTACAAAGATACAGACACATTACAGAGATACAGACACATTACAGAGATACAGGCACTTTACATAGATGCAGACACATTACAGAGATACAGACACATTACATAGACACAGGTACATTACAGAGATACAGACACATTACAAAGATACAGACACATTACAGAGATACAGACACATTACAGAGATACAGACACATTACAGAGATACAGGCACATTACAGAGATACAGACATATTACATAGATACAGACACATTACAAAGATACAGACATATTACATAGATACAGACACATTACAGAGATACAGGTACATTACATAGATACAGGCACATTACAGAGATACAGACACATTACAGAGATACATTACATTACAGAGATAGAGACACATTACAGAGATACATACACATTATAGAGATACAGACACAGTACGGAGATACAGACACATTACAGAGATAGAGACACATTACAGAGATACAGACACATTACAGAGATACAGACATATTACATAGATACAGACACATTACATAGATACAGACACATTACAGAGACACATTACAAAGACATGTTAGAGAGATACAGGCACTTTACATAGATACAGGTACATTACAGAGATACAGACACATTACATAGATACAGACACATTACAGAGATACAGACACATTACAGAGATACAGGTACATTACAGAGATACAGACACATTACAGCGATACAGACACATTACAGAGATACAGGTACATTACATAGATACAGGCACTTTACATAGATACAGGTACATTACAGAGATACAGGTACATTACAGAGATACAGGTACATTACATAGATACAGGCACGTTACATAGATACAGGTACATTACAGAGATACAGGCACTTTACATAGATACAGACACATTACAGAGATACAGGCTCTTTACATAGATACAGACACATTACAGAGATACAGACACATTACAAAGATACAGACACATTACAGAGATACAGACACATTACAGAGATACAGGCACTTTACATAGATGCAGACACATTACAGAGATACAGACACATTACATAGACACAGGTACATTACAGAGATACAGACACATTGCAAAGATACAGACACATTACAGAGATACAGACACATTATAGAGATACAGACACAGTACGGAGATACAGACACATTACATAGATACAGACATATTACATAGATACAGACACATTACAGAGATACAGACACATCACAGAGACACATTACAAAGACATGTTACAGAGATACAGGCACTTTACATAGATACAGGTACATTACAGAGATACAGACACATTACATAGATACAGACACATTACAGAGATACAGACACATTACATAGATACAGGCACTTTACATAGATACAGGTACATTACAGAGATACAGGTACATTACAGAGATACAGGTACATTACAGAGATACAGGCACTTTACATAGATACAGGTACATTACAGAGATACAGGTACATTACAGATATACAGGTACATTACAGAGATACAGACACATTACAGAGATACAGACACATTACAGAGATACAGGTACATTACATAGATACAGGCACTTTACATAGATACAGGTACATTACAGAGATACAGGTACATTACAGAGATACAGGTACATTACATAGATACAGAAACGTTACATAGATACAGGTACATTACAGAGATACAGGCACTTTACATAGATACAGGTACGTTACAGAGATACAGGCACTTTACATAGATACAGGTACATTACAGAGATACAGGCACTTTACATAGATACAGGTACATTACAGAGATACAGGCACTTTACATAGATACAGGTACATTACAGAGATACAGGTACATTACAGAGATACAGGTACATTACATAGATACAGGCACGTTACATAGATACAGGTACATTACAGAGATACAGGCACTTTACATAGATACAGGTACATTACAGAGATACAGGCACTTTACATAGATACAGGTACATTACAGAGATACAGGCACTTTACATAGATACAGGTACATTACAGAGATACAGGCACTTTACATAGATACAGACACATTACAGAGATACAGGCTCTTTACATAGATACAGACACATTACAGAGATACAGACACATTACAAAGATACAGACACATTACAGAGATACAGACACATTACAGAGATACAGGCACTTTACATAGATGCAGACACATTACAGAGATACAGACACATTACATAGACACAGGTACATTACAGAGATACAGACACATTACAAAGATACAGACACATTACAGAGATACAGACACATTACAGAGATACAGACACATTACAGAGATACAGGCACATTACAGAGATACAGACATATTACATAGATACAGACACATTACAAAGATACAGACATATTACATAGATACAGACACATTACAGAGATACAGGTACATTACATAGATACAGGCACATTACAGAGATACAGACACATTACATAGATACATTACATTACAGAGATAGAGACACATTACAGAGATACATACACATTATAGAGATACAGACACAGTACGGAGATACAGACACATTACAGAGATAGAGACACATTACAGAGATACAGACACATTACAGAGATACAGACATATTACATAGATACAGACACATTACATAGATACAGACACATTACAGAGACACATTACAAAGACATGTTAGAGAGATACAGGCACTTTACATAGATACAGGTATATTACAGAGATACAGACACATTACATAGATACAGACACATTACAGAGATACAGACACATTACAGAGATACAGGTACATTACAGAGATACAGACACATTACAGCGATACAGACACATTACAGAGATACAGGTACATTACATAGATACAGGCACTTTACATAGATACAGGTACATTACAGAGATACAGGTACATTACAGAGATACAGGTACATTACATAGATACAGGCACGTTACATAGATACAGGTACATTACAGAGATACAGGCACTTTACATAGATACAGACACATTACAGAGATACAGGCTCTTTACATAGATACAGACACATTACAGAGATACAGACACATTACAAAGATACAGACACATTACAGAGATACAGACACATTACAGAGATACAGGCACTTTACACAGATGCAGACACATTACAGAGATACAGACACATTACATAGACACAGGTACATTACAGAGATACAGACACATTGCAAAGATACAGACACATTACAGAGATACAGACACATTACAGAGATACAGACACATTACAGAGATACAGGCACATTACAGAGATACAGACACATTACAAAGATACAGACACATTACAGAGATACAGACACATTACAGAGATACATTACAGAGACACATCACAGAGATGCAGACAAATTACAGAGATAGAGACACATTACAGAGATACAGACACATTACAGAGATACAGGCACTTTACATAGATACAGACACATTACAAAGATACAGAGACATCACAGAGATACAGACACATTACAGAGATACATTACAGAGACACATTACAGAGATACAGACACATTACATACATACAGACACATTACATAGATACAGACACATTACATAGATACAGACACATTACAGAGATACATACACATTATAGAGATACAGACACATTACAGAGATACATTACATTACAGAGATAGAGACACATTACAGAGATACATACACATTATAGAGATACAGACACATTACATAGATACAGACACATTACATAGATACAGACACATTACAGAGATACATACACATTATAGAGATACAGACACATTACAGAGATACATTACATTACAGAGATAGAGACACATTACAGAGATACATACACATTATAGAGATACAGACACATTACATACATACAGACACATTACATAGATACAGACACATTACATAGATACAGATACATTACAGAGATACATACACATTATAGAGATACAGACACATTACAGAGATACATACACATTATAGAGATAGAGACACATTACAGAGATACATACACATTATAGAGATACAGACACATTAAAGAGATACATTACATTACAGAGATAGAGACACATTATAGAGATACAGACACATTATAGAGATACAGACACATTACATAGATACATTACATTACAGAGATAGAGACACATTACAGAGATACATACACATTATAGAGATACAGACACAGTACGGAGATACAGACACATTACATAGATACAGACACATTACAAAGATACAGACATATTACATAGATACAGACACATTACAGAGATACAGGTACATTACATAGATACAGGCACATTACAGAGATAGAGACACATTACATAGATACATTACATTACAGAGATAGAGACACATTACAGAGATACATACACATTATAGAGATACAGACACAGTACGGAGATACAGACACATTACAGAGATAGAGACACATTACAGAGATACAGACACATTACAGAGATACAGACATATTACATAGATACAGACACATTACATAGATACAGACACATTACAGAGACACATTACAAAGACATGTTAGAGAGATACAGGCACTTTACATAGATACAGGTACATTACAGAGATACAGACACATTACATAGATACAGACACATTACAGAGATACAGACATATTACATAGATACAGACACATTACATAGATACAGACACATTACAGAGACACATTACAAAGACATGTTAGAGAGATACATGCACTTTACATAGATACAGGTACATTACAGAGATACAGACACATTACATAGATACAGACACATTACAGAGATACAGACACATTACAGAGATACAGGTACATTACAGAGATACAGACACATTACAGCGATACAGACACATTACAGAGATACAGGTACATTACATAGATACAGGCACTTTACATAGATACAGGTACATTACAGAGATACAGGTACATTACAGAGATACAGGTACATTACATAGATACAGGCACGTTACATAGATACAGGTACATTACAGAGATACAGGCACTTTACATAGATACAGACACATTACAGAGATACAGGCTCTTTACATAGATACAGACACATTACAGAGATACAGACACATTACAAAGATACAGACACATTACAGAGATACAGACACATTACAGAGATACAGGCACTTTACATAGATGCAGACACATTACAGAGATACAGACACATTACATAGACACAGGTACATTACAGAGATACAGACACATTGCAAAGATACAGACACATTACAGAGATACAGACACATTACAGAGATACAGACACATTACAGAGATACAGGAACATTACAGAGATACAGACACATTACAAAGATACAGACACATTACAGAGATACAGACACATTACAGAGATACATTACAGAGACACATCACAGAGATGCAGACAAATTACAGAGATAGAGACACATTACAGAGATACAGACACATTACAGAGATACAGGCACTTTACATAGATACAGACACATTACAAAGATACAGAGACATCACAGAGATACAGACACATTACAGAGATACATTACAGAGACACATTACAGAGATACAGACACATTACATACATACAGACACATTACATAGATACAGACACATTACATAGATACAGACACATTACAGAGATACATATACATTATAGAGATACAGACACATTACAGAGATACATTACATTACAGAGATAGAGACACATTACAGAGATACATACACATTATAGAGATACAGACACATTACATACATACAGACACATTACATAGATACAGACACATTACATAGATACAGACACATTACAGAGATACAGACACATTACAGAGATACAGGTACATTACATAGATACAGGCACTTTACATAGATACAGGTACATTACAGAGATACAGGTACATTACAGAGATACAGGTACATTACATAGATACAGGCACGTTACATAGGTACAGGTACATTACAGAGATACAGGCACTTTACATAGATACAGGTACGTTACAGAGATACAGGCACTTTACATAGATACAGGTACATTACAGAGATACAGGCACTTTACATAGATACAGGTACATTACAGAGATACAGGCACTTTACATAGATACAGGTACATTACAGAGATACAGGTACATTACAGAGATACAGGTACATTACATAGATACAGGCACGTTACATAGATACAGGTACATTACAGAGATACAGGCACTTTACATAGATACAGGTACATTACAGAGATACAGGCACTTTACATAGATACAGGTACATTACAGAGATACAGGCACTTTACATAGATACAGGTACATTACAGAGATACAGGCACTTTACATAGATACAGACACATTACAGAGATACAGGCTCTTTACATAGATACAGACACATTACAGAGATACAGACACATTACAAAGATACAGACACATTACAGAGATACAGACACATTACAGAGATACAGGCACTTTACATAGATGCAGACACATTACAGAGATACAGACACATTACATAGACACAGGTACATTACAGAGATACAGACACATTACAAAGATACAGACACATTACAGAGATACAGACACATTACAGAGATACAGACACATTACAGAGATACAGGCACATTACAGAGATACAGACATATTACATAGATACAGACACATTACAAAGATACAGACATATTACATAGATACAGACACATTACAGAGATACAGGTACATTACATAGATACAGGCACATTACAGAGATACAGACACATTACATAGATACATTACATTACAGAGATAGAGACACATTACAGAGATACATACACATTATAGAGATACAGACACAGTACGGAGATACAGACACATTACAGAGATAGAGACACATTACAGAGATACAGACACATTACAGAGATACAGACATATTACATAGATACAGACACATTACATAGATACAGACACATTACAGAGACACATTACAAAGACATGTTAGAGAGATACAGGCACTTTACATAGATACAGGTACATTACAGAGATACAGACACATTACATAGATACAGACACATTACAGAGATACAGACACATTACAGAGATACAGGTACATTACAGAGATACAGACACATTACAGCGATACAGACACATTACAGAGATACAGGTACATTACATAGATACAGGCACTTTACATAGATACAGGTACATTACAGAGATACAGGTACATTACAGAGATACAGGTACATTACATAGATACAGGCACGTTACATAGATACAGGTACATTACAGAGATACAGGCACTTTACATAGATACAGACACATTACAGAGATACAGGCTCTTTACATAGATACAGACACATTATAGAGATACAGACACATTACAAAGATACAGACACATTACAGAGATACAGACACATTACAGAGATACAGGCACTTTACACAGATGCAGACACATTACAGAGATACAGACACATTACATAGACACAGGTACATTACAGAGATACAGACACATTGCAAAGATACAGACACATTACAGAGATACAGACACATTACAGAGATACAGACACATTACAGAGATACAGGCACATTACAGAGATACAGACACATTACAAAGATACAGACACATTACAGAGATACAGACACATTACAGAGATACATTACAGAGACACATCACAGAGATGCAGACAAATTACAGAGATAGAGACACATTACAGAGATACAGACACATTACAGAGATACAGGCACTTTACATAGATACAGACACATTACAAAGATACAGAGACATCACAGAGATACAGACACATTACAGAGATACATTACAGAGACACATTACAGAGATACAGACACATTACATACATACAGACACATTACATAGATACAGACACATTACATAGATACAGACACATTACAGAGATACATACACATTATAGAGATACAGACACATTACAGAGATACATTACATTACAGAGATAGAGACACATTACAGAGATACATACACATTATAGAGATACAGACACATTACATAGATACAGACACATTACATCGATACAGACACATTACAGAGATACATACACATTATAGAGATACAGACACATTACAGAGATACATTACATTACAGAGATAGAGACACATTACAGAGATACATACACATTATAGAGATACAGACACATTACATACATACAGACACATTACATAGATACAGACACATTACATAGATACAGACACATTACAGAGATACATACACATTATAGAGATACAGACACATTACAGAGATACATACACATTATAGAGATAGAGACACATTACAGAGATACATACACATTATAGAGATACAGACACATTAAAGAGATACATTACATTACAGAGATAGAGACACATTATAGAGATACAGACACATTATAGAGATACAGACACATTACATAGATACATTACATTACAGAGATAGAGACACATTACAGAGATACATACACATTATAGAGATACAGACACAGTACGGAGATACAGACACATTACATAGATACAGACACATTACAAAGATACAGACATATTACATAGATACAGACACATTACAGAGATACAGGTACATTACATAGATACAGGCACATTACAGAGATAGAGACACATTACATAGATACATTACATTACAGAGATAGAGACACATTACAGAGATACATACACATTATAGAGATACAGACACAGTACGGAGATACAGACACATTACAGAGATAGAGACACATTACAGAGATACAGACACATTACAGAGATACAGACATATTACATAGATACAGACACATTACATAGATACAGACACATTACAGAGACACATTACAAAGACATGTTAGAGAGATACAGGCACTTTACATAGATACAGGTACATTACAGAGATACAGACACATTACATAGATACAGACACATTACAGAGATACAGACACATTACAGAGATACAGGTACATTACAGAGATACAGGCACTTTACATAGATACAGGTACATTACAGAGATACAGGTACATTACAGATATACAGGTACATTACAGAGATACAGACACATTACAGAGATACAGACACATTACAGAGATACAGGTACATTACATAGATACAGGCACTTTACATAGATACAGGTACATTACAGAGATACAGGTACATTACAGAGATACAGGTACATTACATAGATACAGGTACATTACAGAGATACAGGTACATTACAGAGATACAGGCACTTTACATATATACAGGTACATTACAGAGATACAGGTACATTACAGATATACAGGTACATTACAGAGATACAGACACATTACAGAGATACAGACACATTACAGAGATACAGGTACATTACATAGATACAGGCACTTTACATAGATACAGGTACATTACAGAGATACAGGTACATTACATAGATACAGGTACATTACATAGATACAGGCACTTTACATAGATACAGGTACATTACATAGATACAGGCACTTTGCATAGATACAGGTACATTACAGAGATACAGGTACATTACATATATACAGGTACATTACAGAGATACAGACACATTACAGAGATACAGACACATTACAGAGATACAGGTACATTACATAGATACAGGCACTTTACATAGATACAGGTACATTACAGAGATGCAGGTACATTACAGAGATACAGGTACATTACATAGATACAGGCACTTTACATAGATACAGGTACATTACAGAGATACATGCACTTTACATAGATACAGGTACATTACAGAGATACAGGCACTTTACATAGATACAGGTACATTACAGAGATACAGGCACTTTACATAGATACAGGTACATTACAGAGATACAGGCACTTTACATAGATACAGGTACATTACAGAGATACAGGCACTTTACATAGATACAGACACATTACAGAGATACAGGCACTTTACATAGATACAGACACATTACAGAGATACAGACACATTACAGAGATACAGACACATTACAGAGATACAGACACATTACAGAGATACAGACACATTACAGAGATACATTACAGAGACACATCACAGAGATGCAGACAAATTACAGAGATAGAGACACATTACAGAGATACAGACACATTACAGAGATACAGGCACTTTACATAGATACAGACACATTACAAAGATACAGAGACATCACAGAGATACAGACACATTACAGAGATACATTACAGAGACACATTACAGAGATACAGACACATTACATACATACAGACACATTACATAGATACAGACACATTACATAGATACAGACACATTACAGAGATACATACACATTATAGAGATACAGACACATTACAGAGATACATTACATTACAGAGATAGAGACACATTACAGAGATACATACACATTATAGAGATACAGACACATTACATACATACAGACACATTACATAGATACAGACACATTACATAGATACAGACACATTACAGAGATACATACACATTATAGAGATACAGACACATTACAGAGATACATACACATTATAGAGATAGAGACACATTACAGAGATACATACACATTATAGAGATACAGACACATTAAAGAGATACATTACATTACAGAGATAGAGACACATTATAGAGATACAGACACATTATAGAGATACAGACACATTACATAGATACATTACATTACAGAGATAGAGACACATTACAGAGATACATACACATTATAGAGATACAGACACAGTACGGAGATACAGACACATTACATAGATACAGACACATTACAAAGATACAGACATATTACATAGATACAGACACATTACAGAGATACAGGTACATTACATAGATACAGGCACATTACAGAGATAGAGACACATTACATAGATACATTACATTACAGAGATAGAGACACATTACAGAGATACATACACATTATAGAGATACAGACACAGTACGGAGATACAGACACATTACAGAGATAGAGACACATTACATCGATACAGACACATTACAGAGATACAGACATATTACATAGATACAGACACATTACATAGATACAGACACATTACAGAGACACATTACAAAGACATGTTAGAGAGATACAGGCACTTTACATAGATACAGGTACATTACAGAGATACAGACACATTACATAGATACAGACACATTACAGAGATACAGACACATTACAGAGATACAGGTACATTACAGAGATACAGGCACTTTACATAGATACAGGTACATTACAGAGATACAGGTACATTACAGATATACAGGTACATTACAGAGATACAGACACATTACAGAGATACAGACACATTACAGAGATACAGGCACTTTACATAGATGCAGACACATTACAGAGATACAGACACATTACATAGACACAGGTACATTACAGAGATACAGACACATTACAAAGATACAGACACATTACAGAGATACAGACACATTACAGAGATACAGACACATTACAGAGATACAGGCACATTACAGAGATACAGACATATTACATAGATACAGACACATTACAAAGATACAGACATATTACATAGATACAGACACATTACAGAGATACAGGTACATTACATAGATACAGGCACATTACAGAGATACAGACACATTACAGAGATACATTACATTACAGAGATAGAGACACATTACAGAGATACATACACATTATAGAGATACAGACACAGTACGGAGATACAGACACATTACAGAGATAGAGACACATTACAGAGATACAGACACATTACAGAGATACAGACATATTACATAGATACAGACACATTACATAGATACAGACACATTACAGAGACACATTACAAAGACATGTTAGAGAGATACAGGCACTTTACATAGATACAGGTATATTACAGAGATACAGACACATTACATAGATACAGACACATTACAGCGATACAGACACATTACAGAGATACAGGTACATTACATAGATACAGGCACTTTACATAGATACAGGTACATTACAGAGATACAGGTACATTACAGAGATACAGGTACATTACAGAGATACAGGCACGTTACATAGATACAGGTACATTACAGAGATACAGGCACTTTACATAGATACAGACACATTACAGAGATACAGGCTCTTTACATAGATACAGACACATTACAGAGATACAGACACATTACAAAGATACAGACACATTACAGAGATACAGACACATTACAGAGATACAGGCACTTTACATAGATGCAGACACATTACAGAGATACAGACACATTACATAGACACAGGTACATTACAGACATACAGACACATTGCAAAGATACAGACACATTACAGAGATACAGACACATTATAGAGATACAGACACAGTACGGAGATACAGACACATTACATAGATACAGACATATTACATAGATACAGACACATTACAGAGATACAGACACATCACAGAGACACATTACAAAGACATGTTACAGAGATACAGGCACTTTACATAGATACAGGTACATTACAGAGATACAGACACATTACATAGATACAGACACATTACAGAGATACAGACACATTACATAGATACAGGCACTTTACATAGATACAGGTACATTACAGAGATACAGGTACATTACAGAGATACAGGTACATTACAGAGATACAGGCACTTTACATAGATACAGGTACATTACAGAGATACAGGTACATTACAGATATACAGGTACATTACAGAGATACAGACACATTACAGAGATACAGACACATTACAGAGATACAGGTACATTACATAGATACAGGCACTTTACATAGATACAGGTACATTACAGAGATACAGGTACATTACAGAGATACAGGTACATTACATAGATACAGGCACGTTACATAGATACAGGTACATTACAGAGATACAGGCACTTTACATAGATACAGGTACATTACAGAGATACAGGCACTTTACATAGATACAGGTACATTACAGAGATACAGGCACTTTACATAGATACAGGTACATTACAGAGATACAGGCACTTTACATAGATACAGACACATTACAGAGATAAAGGCTCTTTACATAGATACAGACACATTACAGAGATACAGACACATTACAAAGATACAGACACATTACAGAGATACAGACACATTACAGAGATACAGGCACTTTACATAGATGCAGACACATTACAGAGATACAGACACATTACATAGACACAGGTACATTACAGAGATACAGACACATTACAAAGATACAGACACATTACAGAGATACAGACACATTACAGAGATACAGACACATTACAGAGATACAGGCACATTACAGAGATACAGACACATTACAAAGATACAGACACATTACAGAGATACAGACACATTACAGACATACATTACAGAGACACATCACAGAGATGCAGACAAATTACAGAGATAGAGACACATTACAGAGATACAGACACATTACAGAGATACAGGCACTTTACATAGATACAGACACATTACAAAGATACAGAGACATCACAGAGATACAGACACATTACAGAGATACATTACAGAGACACATTACAGAGATACAGACACATTACATACATACAGACACATTACATAGATACAGACACATTACATAGATACAGACACATTACAGAGATACATACACATTATAGAGATACAGACACATTACAGAGATACATTACATTACAGAGATAGAGACACATTACAGAGATACATACACATTATAGAGATACAGACACATTACATACATACAGACACATTACATAGATACAGACACATTACAGAGATACATACACATTATAGAGATACAGACACATTACAGAGATACATACACATTATAGAGCTAGAGACACATTACAGAGATACATACACATTATAGAGATACAGACACATTACAGAGATACATTACATTACAGAGATAGAGACACATTATAGAGATACAGACACATTATAGAGATACAGACACATTACAGAGATACATACACATTATAGAGCTAGAGACACATTACAGAGATACATACACATTACAGAGATACATACACATTATAGAGATACAGACACATTACAGAGATACATACACATTATAGAGATACAGACACAGTACGGAGATACAGACACATTACATAGATACAGACATATTACATAATTACAGACACATTACAGAGATTCAGACACATTACAGAGACACATTACAAAGACATGTTACAGAGATACAGGCACTTTACATAGATACAGGTACATTACAGAGATACAGACACATTACATAGATACAGACACATTACAGAGATACAGACACATTACATAGATACAGGCACTTTACATAGATACAGGTACATTACAGAGATACAGGTACATTACAGAGATACAGGTACATTACAGAGATACAGGCACTTTACATAGATACAGGTACATTACAGAGATACAGGTACATTACAGATATACAGGTACATTACAGAGATACAGACACATTACAGAGATACAGACACATTACAGAGATACAGGTACATTATATAGATACAGGCACTTTACATAGATACAGGTACATTGCAGAGATACAGGTACATTACAGAGATACAGGTACATTACAGAGATACAGGCACTTTGCATAGATACAGGTACATTACAGAGATACAGGTACATTACAGATATACAGGTACATTACAGAGATACAGACACATTACAGAGATACAGACACATTACAGAGATACAGGTACATTACATAGATACAGGCACTTTACATAGATACAGGTACATTACAGAGATACAGGTACATTACAGAGATACAGGTACATTACATAGATACAGGCACGTTACATAGATACAGGTACATTACAGAGATACAGGCACTTTACATAGATACAGGTACGTTACAGAGATACAGGCACTTTACATAGATACAGGTACATTACAGAGATACAGGCACTTTACATAGATACAGGTACATTACAGAGATACAGGCACTTTACATAGATACAGGTACATTACAGAGATACAGGTACATTACAGAGATACAGGTACATTACATAGATACAGGCATGTTACATAGATACAGGTACATTACAGAGATACAGGCACTTTACATAGATACAGGTACATTACAGAGATACAGGCACTTTACATAGATACAGGTACATTACAGAGATACAGGCACTTTACGTAGATACAGGTACATTACAGAGATACAGGCACTTTACATAGATACAGACACATTACAGAGATACAGGCTCTTTACATAGATACAGACACATTACAGAGATACAGACACATTACAAAGATACAGACACATTACAGAGATACAGACACATTACAGAGATACAGGCACTTTACATAGATGCAGACACATTACAGAGATACAGACACATTACATAGACACAGGTACATTACAGAGATACAGACACATTACAAAGATACAGACACATTACAGAGATACAGACACATTACAGAGATACAGACACATTACAGAGATACAGGCACATTACAGAGATACAGACATATTACATAGATACAGACACATTACAAAGATACAGACATATTACATAGATACAGACACATTACAGAGATACAGGTACATTACATAGATACAGGCACATTACAGAGATACAGACACATTAAATACATACAGACACATTACATAGATACAGACACATTACATAGATACAGACACATTACAGAGATACATACACATTATAGAGATACAGACACATTACAGAGATACATACACATTATAGAGCTAGAGACACATTACAGAGATACATACACATTATAGAGATACAGACACATTACAGAGATACATTACATTACAGAGATAGAGACACATTATAGAGATACAGACACATTATAGAGATACAGACACATTACATAGATACATTACATTACAGAGATAGAGACACATTACAGAGATACATACACATTATAGAGATACAGACACATTACAGAGATACATACACATTATAGAGATACAGACACAGTACGGAGATACAGACACATTACATAGATACAGACATATTACATAGATACAGACACATTACAGAGATACAGACACATCACAGAGACACATTACAAAGACATGTTACAGAGATACAGGCACTTTACATAGATACAGGTACATTACAGAGATACAGACACATTACATAGATACAGACACATTACAGAGATACAGACACATTACATAGATACAGGCACTTTACATAGATACAGGTACATTACAGAGATACAGGTACATTACAGAGATACAGGTACATTACAGAGATACAGGCACTTTACATAGATACAGGTACATTACAGAGATACAGGTACATTACAGATATACAGGTACATTACAGAGATACAGACACATTACAGAGATACAGACACATTACAGAGATACAGGTACATTACATAGATACAGGCACTTTACATAGATACAGGTACATTGCAGAGATACAGGTACATTACAGAGATACAGGTACATTACAGAGATACAGGCACTTTGCATAGATACAGGTACATTACAGAGATACAGGTACATTACAGATATACAGGTACATTACAGAGATACAGACACATTACAGAGATACAGACACATTACAGAGATACAGGTACATTACATAGATACAGGCACTTTACATAGATACAGGTACATTACAGAGATACAGGTACATTACAGAGATACAGGTACATTACATAGATACAGGCACGTTACATAGATACAGGTACATTACAGAGATACAGGCACTTTACATAGATACAGGTACGTTACAGAGATACAGGCACTTTACATAGATACAGGTACATTACAGAGATACAGGCACTTTACATAGATACAGGTACATTACAGAGATACAGGCACTTTACATAGATACAGGTACATTACAGAGATACAGGTACATTACAGAGATACAGGTACATTACATAGATACAGGCACGTTACATAGATACAGGTACATTACAGAGATACAGGCACTTTACATAGATACAGGTACATTACAGAGATACAGGCACTTTACATAGATACAGGTACATTACAGAGATACAGGCACTTTACATAGATACAGGTACATTACAGAGATACAGGCACTTTACATAGATACAGACACATTACAGAGATACAGGCTCTTTACATAGATACAGACACATTACAGAGATACAGACACATTACAAAGATACAGACACATTACAGAGATACAGACACATTACAGAGATACAGGCACTTTACATAGATGCAGACACATTACAGAGATACAGACACATTACATAGACACAGGTACATTACAGAGATACAGACACATTACAAAGATACAGACACATTACAGAGATACAGACACATTACAGAGATACAGACACATTACAGAGATACAGGCACATTACAGAGATACAGACATATTACATAGATACAGACACATTACAAAGATACAGACATATTACATAGATACAGACACATTACAGAGATACAGGTACATTACATAGATACAGGCACATTACAGAGATACAGACACATTACAGAGATACATTACATTACAGAGATAGAGACACATTACAGAGATACATACACATTATAGAGATACAGACACAGTACGGAGATACAGACACATTACAGAGATAGAGACACATTACAGAGATACAGACACATTACAGAGATACAGACATATTACATAGATACAGACACATTACATAGATACAGACACATTACAGAGACACATTACAAAGACATGTTAGAGAGATACAGGCACTTTACATAGATACAGGTACATTACAGAGATACAGACACATTACATAGATACAGACACATTACAGCGATACAGACACATTACAGAGATACAGGTACATTACATAGATACAGGCACTTTACATAGATACAGGTACATTACAGAGATACAGGTACATTACAGAGATACAGGTACATTACATAGATACAGGCACGTTACATAGATACAGGTACATTACAGAGATACAGGCACTTTACATAGATACAGACACATTACAGAGATACAGGCTCTTTACATAGATACAGACACATTACAGAGATACAGACACATTACAAAGATACAGACACATTACAGAGATACAGACACATTACAGAGATACAGGCACTTTACATAGATGCAGACACATTACAGAGATACAGACACATTACATAGACACAGGTACATTACAGACATACAGACACATTGCAAAGATACAGACACATTACAGAGATACAGACACATTATAGAGATACAGACACAGTACGGAGATACAGACACATTACATAGATACAGACATATTACATAGATACAGACACATTACAGAGATACAGACACATCACAGAGACACATTACAAAGACATGTTACAGGGATACAGGCACTTTACATAGATACAGGTACATTACAGAGATACAGACACATTACATAGATACAGACACATTACAGAGATACAGACACATTACATAGATACAGGCACTTTACATAGATACAGGTACATTACAGAGATACAGGTACATTACAGAGATACAGGTACATTACAGAGATACAGGCACTTTACATAGATACAGGTACATTACAGAGATACAGGTACATTACAGATATACAGGTACATTACAGAGATACAGACACATTACAGAGATACAGACACATTACAGAGATACAGGTACATTACATAGATACAGGCACTTTACATAGATACAGGTACATTGCAGAGATACAGGTACATTACAGAGATACAGGTACATTACAGAGATACAGGCACTTTGCATAGATACAGGTACATTACAGAGATACAGGTACATTACAGATATACAGGTACATTACAGAGATACAGACACATTACAGAGATACAGACACATTACAGAGATACAGGTACATTACATAGATACAGGCACTTTACATAGATACAGGTACATTACAGAGATACAGGTACATTACAGAGATACAGGTACATTACATAGATACAGGCACGTTACATAGATACAGGTACATTACAGAGATACAGGCACTTTACATAGATACAGGTACGTTACAGAGATACAGGCACTTTACATAGATACAGGTACATTACAGAGATACAGGCACTTTACATAGATACAGGTACATTACAGAGATACAGGTACATTACAGAGATACAGGTACATTACATAGATACAGGCACGTTACATAGATACAGGTACATTACAGAGATACAGGCACTTTACATAGATACAGGTACATTACAGAGATACAGACACATTACATAGATACAGGTACATTACAGAGATACAGGCACTTTACATAGATACAGGTACATTACAGAGATACAGGCACTTTACATAGATACAGACACATTACAGAGATACAGGCTCTTTACATAGATACAGACACTTTACATAGATACAGGTACATTACAGAGATACAGGTACATTACAGAGATACAGGTACATTACATAGATACAGGCACGTTACATAGATACAGGTACATTACAGAGATACAGGCACTTTACATAGATACAGACACATTACAGAGATACAGGCTCTTTACATAGATACAGACACATTACAGAGATACAGACACATTACAAAGATACAGACACATTACAGAGATACAGACACATTACAGAGATACAGGCACTTTACATAGATGCAGACACATTACAGAGATACAGACACATTACATAGACACAGGTACATTACAGAGATACAGACACATTGCAAAGATACAGACACATTACAGAGATACAGACACATTATAGAGATACAGACACAGTACGGAGATACAGACACATTACATAGATACAGACATATTACATAGATACAGACACATTACAGAGATACAGACACATCACAGAGACACAATACAAAGACATGTTACAGAGATACAGGCACTTTACATAGATACAGACACATTACAGAGATACAGACACATTACATAGATACAGGCACTTTACATAGATACAGGTACATTACAGAGATACAGGTACATTACAGAGATACAGGTACATTACAGAGATACAGGCACTTTACATAGATACAGGTACATTACAGAGATACAGGTACATTACAGATATACAGGTACATTACAGAGATACAGACACATTACAGAGATACAGACACATTACAGAGATACAGGTACATTACATAGATACAGGCACTTTACATAGATACAGGTACATTGCAGAGATACAGGTACATTACAGAGATACAGGTACATTACAGAGATACAGACACATTACAGAGATACAGGTACATTACAGAGATACAGGTACATTACATAGATACAGGTACATTACAGAGATACAGACACATTACAGAGATACAGACACATTACAGAGATACAGGTACATTACATAGATACAGGCACTTTACATAGATACAGGTACATTACAGAGATACAGGTACATTACAGAGATACAGGTACATTACATAGATACAGGCACGTTACATAGATACAGGTACATTACAGAGATACAGGCACTTTACATAGATACAGGTACGTTACAGAGATACAGGCACTTTACATAGATACAGGTACATTACAGAGATACAGGCACTTTACATAGATACAGGTACATTACAGAGATACAGGCACTTTACATAGATACAGGTACATTACAGAGATACAGGTACATTACAGAGATAGAGGTACATTACATAGATACAGGCACGTTACATAGATACAGGTACATTACAGAGATACAGGCACTTTACATAGATACAGGTACATTACAGAGATACAGGCACTTTACATAGATACAGGTACATTACAGAGATACAGGCACTTTACATAGATACAGGTACATTACAGAGATACAGGCACTTTACATAGATACAGACACATTACAGAGATACAGGCTCTTTACATAGATACAGACACATTACAGAGATACAGACACATTACAAAGATACAGACACATTACAGAGATACAGACACATTACAGAGATACAGGCACTTTACATAGATGCAGACACATTACAGAGATACAGACACATTACATAGACACAGGTACATTACAGAGATACAGACACATTACAAAGATACAGACACATTACAGAGATACAGACACATTACAGAGATACAGGTACATTACATAGATACAGGCACTTTACATAGATACAGGTACATTACAGAGATACAGGTACATTACAGAGATACAGGTACATTACATAGATACAGGCACGTTACATAGATACAGGTACATTACAGAGATACAGGCACTTTACATAGATACAGGTACGTTACAGAGATACAGGCACTTTACATAGATACAGGTACATTACAGAGATACAGGCACTTTACATAGATACAGGTACATTACAGAGATACAGGCACTTTACATAGATACAGGTACATTACAGAGATACAGGTACATTACAGAGATACAGGTACATTACATAGATACAGGCACGTTACATAGATACAGGTACATTACAGAGATACAGGCACTTTACATAGATACAGGTACATTACAGAGATACAGGCACTTTACATAGATACAGGTACATTACAGAGATACAGGCACTTTACTTAGATACAGGTACATTACAGAGATACAGGCACTTTACATAGATACAGACACATTACAGAGATACAGGCTCTTTACATAGATACAGACACATTACAGAGATACAGACACATTACAAAGATACAGACACATTACAGAGATACAGACACATTACAGAGATACAGGCACTTTACATAGATGCAGACACATTACAGAGATACAGACACATTACATAGACACAGGTACATTACAGAGATACAGACACATTACAAAGATACAGACACATTACAGAGATACAGACACATTACAGAGATACAGACACATTACAGAGATACAGGCACATTACAGAGATACAGACATATTACATAGATACAGACACATTACAAAGATACAGACATATTACATAGATACAGACACATTACAGAGATACAGGTACATTACATAGATACAGGCACATTACAGAGATACAGACACATTACAGAGATACATTACATTACAGAGATAGAGACACATTACAGAGATACATACACATTATAGAGATACAGACACAGTACGGAGATACAGACACATTACAGAGATAGAGACACATTACAGAGATACAGACACATTACAGAGATACAGACATATTACATAGATACAGACACATTACATAGATACAGACACATTACAGAGACACATTACAAAGACATGTTAGAGAGATACAGGCACTTTACATAGATACAGGTACATTACAGAGATACAGACACATTACATAGATACAGACACATTACAGAGATACAGACACATTACAGAGATACAGGTACATTACAGAGATACAGACACATTACAGCGATACAGACACATTACAGAGATACAGGTACATTACATAGATACAGGCACTTTACATAGATACAGGTACATTACAGAGATACAGGTACATTACAGAGATACAGGTACATTACATAGATACAGGCACGTTACATAGATACAGGTACATTACAGAGATACAGGCACTTTACATAGATACAGACACATTACAGAGATACAGGCTCTTTACATAGATACAGACACATTACAGAGATACAGACACATTACAAAGATACAGACACATTACAGAGATACAGACACATTACAGAGATACAGGCACTTTACATAGATGCAGACACATTACAGAGATACAGACACATTACATAGACACAGGTACATTACAGAGATACAGACACATTGCAAAGATACAGACACATTACAGAGATACAGACACATTATAGAGATACAGACACAGTACGGAGATACAGACACATTACATAGATACAGACATATTACATAGATACAGACACATTACAGAGATACAGACACATCACAGAGACACATTACAAAGACATGTTACAGAGATACAGGCACTTTACATAGATACAGGTACATTACAGAGATACAGACACATTACATACCTTAAGGGAACATTTCGGCATTTCGTGTATGATCAGTGAGAAAGTCCATATTGCAAATGTACGGTCCCTTACCCGACGTCCGAAATCGTTTGTAAAATTCGCGGTCGGCGTCGGGCCGTGCGGTAGGGCCAGACCTACCGGGAAGTCATCGAATGAACTTTGTCGGACTTTCGGTTCCCGTTTAAAAAAAAAAACAAGTTTCGGACCGTTTTTCCGCCGTCCCGGACACTCCCACCAGATGGCATACGGAATCATATGGCAATTTGGCAAAACATCACGAATCGCGACGGGGCCTTATCTCAAAAACTGAAAATATTTCGAAGCCGAAACTTGGCGAGCGTAGGTTTGGCTCAAGGGGCAGTTGGCCCCGAACGGGATGGCGTCTAGGCCTCGACGGTTTTTGAGCTACGGCCATTTTTCTGGGATTAAAGGCTTAAAATGGAAGTAGAGAAATTATTTTTCCACTTCGGGTCAAAGCCAAGGAGCCTCCGGTGTCAATAAAAAAAGAACCAGCCATTTATCTATCGTCATTTAAGAGAAACGGAACAATGACAAATTGGTGATGGTCACAAATAGGCGTTTTTTTTTTTCAACGGTTACAGATCCAGTTGCAGGGTGTTCATACGAATCTTTTTAAAGTGTGCTGCGGAGCTCTGCGACATTTCTGTGATTTTCTATGATTTTCTGAAATAACACAATAACCGACCATTAGAATAGTAGGCCCAAAATGAAGCCTGCCCCACAATGTCATTTGCTTTTGAGTGACAGTGAGAGAACCGTTAGGGTGAGAAGAAAAATTCCACCACATGAATGTTCCTAAGGTCCTCCCGATCTCAACAAGCCTAACCTTGACCGTGTGGCATTAACCCTTCACAGTAAAACAGGGTTTTTTGATCTCACAGATTACAGTGTCATCTCTCCCCATAGGAATACATTGCCTGCACCCCTAATTTCAACCTGAGGCCTATGTGGGTTATGAATGCCGTATGAACCTGTCTTCGGTACCAGTCCATCAGGCCACTATGAGGTCTACCTGTGTCGATTCTAAGCTTCCTGGACCAACCGGAAGTGGTTCAAATGCCCCTAAAAGTGTTTACCCATACACTGCATGCAGTTTGATAGACATAGTGCATTCAACCCTGTGTAGATCAGTCAATTCTTAACGTAAGGACTTAAAACTCAGGATTCTGTAACAGCATACCCCAATGAGGATATGTGGTGACTTATAGCTTCCTGTGCCAACCGGAAGTGCCATAATTGGTGTCTCAGGGGCTGTTTCGAAGGGTTAAAAAATTCAGATCTGTCCAAAACTTCATATATGTGATTAGGCAACCCCCATGAACTGTAAATCAGTCATTTTTCCCAAAAAAAATCAAAGGAAAAAAAAATTGCACTAAAACACAACTTGGATGGAGGGACGTATTGGGGTGCGTAGAGACAGACAGTGGCCGCAATAGTTAGCTTTGTTCGAGCTAAAAAAGAACGGTCGGACCTAGAGTTCCGAAACTTTAGAAACCTGTTCTAGACCTCCGGGCCATGGTGCGTGACGAGTTACGTGGCTCTAGATGGTTCTCGGACCGAGAAACAGCCTCGTACATTCGCAATAACTTCAATTCATTTTTGCATCACGAAAATGACGACGTTTAGAAAAGTCTCAGAGACGCAAGGCTAGGTGCGTTGAAACCGGCTCGGCCCATAGAGACGGACCCCAAAGTTTCTGTCCGATAGCTCGTTCAAGGACCCCGTAGCAAGGCATGGAAATAAGTGGATTTTCAGCACCAATTAGGGTTTTTCTCGGACACCAAATGACCTATCGAGCCGAAACTCGGGATTCGGGGTCGCCTCACATAGGACTTCGCATAATGTCCGAACTGGACCCGCAGCTAGAACGTAACTATGTGTTTTACCTTTTTATTATGTTTTAAACTAGAGGCGCTGTGAATTATGGGACTGCTCTGACATATATGATAGTTGGCATCTAAATGAGTAGGAAACAGTGGGTTTGGTGTCATAATGACATCTAATTGACTGATGGACACTGACTTGCTAGTTGACTTTTGTACATTTGCAATATGTTTAAACAGAGAGGGACCATCACCAAAATGGCATTCTGAAATCAACACAAAAAATGGCATCACCATAGTCTCCAGACTGTGCTGAGTTCAACGAGCTATCCCGCTTGACCGTAGCTCGCTCGGTCTAGGCGCAGCAACCATTAGAATATTAGGCCCAAAATGAAGCCTGCCCCACAATGTCATTTGCTTTTGAGTGACAGTGAGAGAACCGTTAGGGTGAGAAGAAAAATTCCACCATAGGAATGTTCCTAAGGTCCTCCCGATCTGAACAAGCCTAACCTTGACCGTGTGGCATTAACCCTTAACAGTAAAACAGTGTTTTTTGATCTCACAGATTACAGTGTCATCTCTCCCCATAGGAATACATAGCCTGCACCACAAAATTCAACCTGAGGCCTATGTGGGTTATGAATGCCGTATGAACCTGTCTTCGGTACCAGTCCATCAGGCCACTATGAGGTCTACCTGTGTTGATTCTAAGCTTCCTGGACCAACCGGAAGTGGTTCAAATGCCCCTAAAAGTGTTTACCCATACACTGCATGCAGTTTGATAGACATAGTGCATTCAACCCTGTGTAGATCAGTCAATTCTTAACGTAAAGACGTAAAACTCGGGATTCTGTAAGTGGCCATGTCAATCAAGACATGTGGTGATTTATAGCTTCCTGTGCCAACCGGAAGTGCCATAATTGGTGTCTCAGGGGCTGTTTCGAAGGGTTAAAAAAGTCAGATCTGTCCAAAACTTCATATATGTGATTAGGCAACCCCCATGAACTGTAAATCAGTCATTTTTCCCAAAAAAAATCAAAGGAAAAAAAAATTGCACTAAAACACAACTTGGATGGAGGGACGTATTGGGGTGCGTAGAGACAGACAGTGGCCGCAATAGTTAGCTTTGTTCGAGCTAAAAAAGAACGGTCGGACCTAGAGTTCCGAAACTTTAGAAACCTGTTCTAGACCTCCGGGCCATGGTGCGTGGCGAGTTACGTGGCTCTAGACGGTTCTCGGACCGAGAAACAGCCTCGTACATTTGAAATAACTTCAATTCATTTTTGCATCACGAAAATGACGACATTTAGAAATGTCCCAGAGTCGCAAGACTAGGTGCATTGCGAACGTCTCGGCCCATATAGACAGACCCCAACGTTTCTGTCCGATAGCTCATTCAAGGACCCCGTAGCAAGTCATGGAAAATAGTGGATTTTCAGCACCAATTAGGGTTTTTCTCGGACACCAAATGACCTATCGAGCCGAAACTCGGGATTCGGGGTCGCCTCACATAGGACTTCACATAATGTCCGAACTGGACCCGCAGCTAGAACGTAACTATGTGTTTTACCTTTTTATTATGTTTTCAACTAGAGGCGCTGTGAATTATGGGCCTGCTCTGACATATGTGATAGTTGGCTACTAAATGAGTAGGAAAAAGTGGGTTTGGTGTCAATTGATATCCATTTGGTGTCATAATGACATCTAATTGACTGATGGACACTGACTTGCTAGTTGACTTTTGTACATTTGCAATATGTTTAAACGGAGAGGGACCATCACCAAAATGGCATTCTGAAATCAACACAAAAAATGGCATCACCATAGTCTCCAGACTGTTCTGAGTTCAACGAGCTATCCCGCTTGACCGTAGCTCGCTCGGTCTAGGCGCAGCAACCATTAGAATAGAAGGCCCAAAATGAAGCCTGCACCACAATGTCATTTGCTTTTGAGTGACAGTGAGAGAACCGTTAGGGTGAGAAGAAAAATTCCACCACTTGAATGTTCCTAAGGTTCTCCCGATCTCAACAAGCCTAACCTTGACCGTGTGGCATTAACCCTTCACAGTAAAACAGTGTTTTTTGATCTCACAGATTACAGTGTCATCTCTCCCCATAGGAATACATTGCCTGCACCCCTAATTTCAACCTGAGGCCTATGTGGGTTATGAATGCCGTATGAACCTGTCTTCGGTACCAGTCCATCAGGCCACTATGAGGTCTACCTGTGTTGATTCTAAGCTTCCTGGACCAACCGGAAGTGGTTAAAATGCCCCTAAAAGTGTTTACCCATACAATGCATGCAGTTTGATAGACATAGTGCATTCAACCCTGTGTAGATCAGTCAATTCTTAACGTAAGGACTTAAAACTCAGGATTCTGTAACAGCATACCCCAATGAGGATATGTGTTGATTTATAACTTCCTGTGCCAACCGGAAGTGCCATAATTGGTGTCTCAGGGGCTGTTTCGAAGGGTTAAAAAAGTCTGATCTTTCCAAAACTTCATATGTGTGATTAGGCAACCCCCATGAACAGTAAATCAGTCATTTTTCCCAAAAAAAATCAAAGGAAAAAAAAATTGCACTAAAATACAACTTGGATGGAGGGACGTATTGGGGTGCGTAGAGACAGACAGTGGCTCCAATAGTTAGCTTTGTTGGAGCTAAAAAAGAACCGTCGGACCTAGAGTTCCGAAACTTTAGAAACCTGTTCTAGACCCCCCCTAGATGGTGCGTGGTGAGTTACGTGGCTCTAGAAGGTTCTCGGACCGAGAAACAGCCTCGTACATTTGAAATAACTTCAATTCATTTTTGCATCACGAAAATGACGACATTTAGAAATGTCCCAGAGTCGCAAGACTAGGTGCATTGCGAACGTCTCGGCCCATATAGACAGACCCCAACGTTTCTGTCCGATATCTCATTCAAGGACCCCGTAGCAAGTCATGGAAAATAGTGGATTTTCAGCACCAATTAGGGTTTTTCTCGGACACCAAATGACCTATCGAGCCGAAACTTGGGATTCGGGGTCGCCTCAGCTAGGCCAACACATAACATAAGAAATGGACCCGCAGCTAGAACGTAACTACGTGTTTTATGGTTTTTTTATGGTTTGTACCGAAGGCGTTGTGAATTTTGGGCCAGCTCTGAAGTATGTAATAGTTGGCTACTAAACGAGTTGGAAAAAGTGGGTTTGGTGTCAGTTTGTATCAGTTTGGTGGTCAGAATGATATCTAATTGACTGATGGACTCTTGTCCACTTGACTCTTGTACATTTGCAATATGATTCTATAGTGAAAAAACATCACCAAAAGCGACATTCTGAAATCAACCCAAACGAGCGATTGAGATGACCCAGAATCACTGCAAAGCCATCCCGAGTTCATCGGGCCAGTCAATTTCACATTCCTGCAGGATTTTTATAGCATGACAAATTCGTGATGGTACCTGCCCATTAAAACATATTGCAAATGCACAGTGACTTTGAAAAAGTAAGAAACAAAAAAAAATACATCTAAAATTTTTTGATCATGACAAATTCGTGATGGTACCTGCCCATTGAAACATATTCCAAATGCACAGTGACTTTGAAAAAGTAAGGAAACAAAAAAAAATACATCTAAAATTTTTTGAGCATGACAAATTCGTGATGGTACCTGCCCATTGAAACATATTGCAAATGCACAGTGACTTTGAAAAAGTAAGGAAACATAAACAAATTCGATAAACAAATTCGTGATGGTACCTGCCCATTGAAACATATTGCAAATGCACAGTGACTTTGAAAAAGTAAGGAAACATAAACAAATTCGATAAACAAATTCGTGATGGTACCTGCCCATTGAAACATATTGCAAATGCACAGTGACTTTGAAAAAGTAAGGAAACATAAACAAATTCGATAAACAAATTCGTGATGGTACCTGCCCATTAAAACATATTCCAAATGCACAGTGACTTTGAAAAAGTAAGAAACAAAAAAAAAATACATCTAAAAAATTTTGAGCATGACAAATTCGTGATGGTACCTGCCCATTGAAACATATTGCAAATGCACAGTGACTTTGAAAAAGTAAGGAAACATAAACAAATTCGATAAACAAATTCGTGATGGTACCTGCCCATTGAAACATATTGCAAATGCACAGTGACTTTGAAAAAGTAAGGAAACATAAACAAATTCGATAAACAAATTCGTGATGGTACCTGCACATTAAAACATATTCCAAATGCACAGTGACTTTGAAAAAGTAAGAAACCAAAAAAACTACATCTAAAAAATTTTGAGCATGACAAATTCGTGATGGTACCTGCCCATTGAAACATATTGCAAATGCACAGTGACTTTGAAAAAGTAAGGAAACATAAACAAATTCGATAAACAAATTCGTGATGGTACCTGCCCATTAAAACATATTCCAAATGCACAGTGACTTTGAAAAAGTAAGAAACAAAAAAAAATACATCTAAAAAATTTTGAGCATGACAAATTCGTGATGGTACCTGCCCATTGAAACATATTGCAAATGCACAGTGACTTTGAAAAAGTAAGGAAACATAAACAAATTCGATAAACAAATTCGTGATGGTACCTGCCCATTGAAACATATTGCAAATGCACAGTGACTTTGAAAAAGTAAGGAAACATAAACAAATTCGATAAACAAATTCGTGATGGTACCTGCCCATTAAAACATATTCCAAATGCACAGTGACTTTGAAAAAGTAAGGAAACAAAAAAAAATACATCTAAAAAATTTTGAGCATGACAAATTCGTGATGGTACCTGCCCATTGAAACATATTGCAAATGCACAGTGACTTTGAAAAAGTAAGGAAACATAAACAAATTCGATAAACAAATTCGTGATGGTACCTGCCCATTAAAACATATTCCAAATGCACAGTGACTTTGAAAAAGTAAGAAACAAAAAAAAATACATCTAAAATTTTTTGAGCATGACAAATTCGTGATGGTACCTGCCCATTGAAACATATTGCAAATGCACAGTGACTTTGAAAAAGTAAGGAAACATAAACAAATTCGATAAACAAATTCGTGATGGTACCTGCCCATTAAAACATATTCCAAATGCACAGTGACTTTGAAAAAGTAAGAAACAAAAAAAAATACATCTAAAAAATTTTGAGCATGACAAATTCGTGATGGTACCTGCCCATTGAAACATATTGCAAATGCACAGTGACTTTGAAAAAGTAAGGAAACATAAACAAATTCGATAAACAAATTCGTGATGGTACCTGCCCATTGAAACATATTGCAAATGCACAGTGACTTTGAAAAAGTAAGGAAACATAAACAAATTCGATAAACAAATTCGTGATGGTACCTGCCCATTAAAACATATTCCAAATGCACAGTGACTTTGAAAAAGTAAGGAAACAAAAAAAAATACATCTAAAAAATTTTGAGCATGACAAATTCGTGATGGTACCTGCCCATTGAAACATATTGCAAATGCACAGTGACTTTGAAAAAGTAAGGAAACATAAACAAATTCGATAAACAAATTCGTGATGGTACCTGCCCATTAAAACATATTCCAAATGCACAGTGACTTTGAAAAAGTAAGAAACAAAAAAAAATACATCTAAAATTTTTTGAGCATGACAAATTCGTGATGGTACCTGCCCATTGAAACATATTGCAAATGCACAGTGACTTTGAAAAAGTAAGGAAACATAAACAAATTCGATAAACAAATTCGTGATGGTACCTGCCCATTGAAACATATTGCAAATGCACAGTGACTTTGAAAAAGTAAGGAAACATAAACAAATTCGATAAACAAATTCGTGATGGTACCTGCCCATTAAAACATATTCCAAATGCACAGTGACTTTGAAAAAGTAAGAAACAAAAAAAAATACATCTAAAATTTTTTGAGCATGACAAATTCGTGATGGTACCTGCCCATTGAAACATATTGCAAATGCACAGTGACTTTGAAAAAGTAAGGAAACATAAACAAATTCGATAAACAAATTCGTGATGGTACCTGCCCATTAAAACATATTCCAAATGCACAGTGACTTTGAAAAAGTAAGAAACAAAAAAAAATACATCTAAAAAATTTTGAGCATGACAAATTCGTGATGGTACCTGCCCATTGAAACATATTGCAAATGCACAGTGACTTTGAAAAAGTAAGGAAACATAAACAAATTCGATAAACAAATTCGTGATGGTACCTGCCCATTGAAACATATTGCAAATGCACAGTGACTTTGAAAAAGTAAGGAAACATAAACAAATTCGATAAACAAATTCGTGATGGTACCTGCCCATTAAAACATATTCCAAATGCACAGTGACTTTGAAAAAGTAAGGAAACAAAAAAAAATACATCTAAAAAATTTTGAGCATGACAAATTCGTGATGGTACCTGCCCATTGAAACATATTGCAAATGCACAGTGACTTTGAAAAAGTAAGGAAACATAAACAAATTCGATAAACAAATTCGTGATGGTACCTGCCCATTAAAACATATTCCAAATGCACAGTGACTTTGAAAAAGTAAGAAACAAAAAAAAATACATCTAAAATGTTTTGAGCATGACAAATTCGTGATGGTACCTGCCCATTGAAACATATTGCAAATGCACAGTGACTTTGAAAAAGTAAGGAAACATAAACAAATTCGATAAACAAATTCGTGATGGTACCTGCCCATTAAAACATATTCCAAATGCACAGTGACTTTGAAAAAGTAAGGAAACAAAAAAAAATACATCTAAAAAATTTTGAGCATGACAAATTCGTGATGGTACCTGCCCATTGAAACATATTGCAAATGCACAGTGACTTTGAAAAAGTAAGGAAACATAAACAAATTCGATAAACAAATTCGTGATGGTACCTGCCCATTAAAACATATTCCAAATGCACAGTGACTTTGAAAAAGTAAGAAACAAAAAAAAATACATCTAAAATTTTTTGAGCATGACAAATTCGTGATGGTACCTGCCCATTGAAACATATTGCAAATGCACAGTGACTTTGAAAAAGTAAGGAAACATAAACAAATTCGATAAACAAATTCGTGATGGTACCTGCCCATTAAAACATATTCCAAATGCACAGTGACTTTGAAAAAGTAAGGAAACAAAAAAAAATACATCTAAAAAATTTTGAGCATGACAAATTCGTGATGGTACCTGCCCATTGAAACATATTGCAAATGCACAGTGACTTTGAAAAAGTAAGGAAACATAAACAAATTCGATAAACAAATTCGTGATGGTACCTGCCCATTAAAACATATTCCAAATGCACAGTGACTTTGAAAAAGTAAGAAACAAAAAAAAATACATCTAAAATGTTTTGAGCATGACAAATTCGTGATGGTACCTGCCCATTGAAACATATTGCAAATGCACAGTGACTTTGAAAAAGTAAGGAAACATAAACAAATTCGATAAACAAATTCGTGATGGTACCTGCCCATTAAAACATATTCCAAATGCACAGTGACTTTGAAAAAGTAAGGAAACAAAAAAAAATACATCTAAAAAATTTTGAGCATGACAAATTCGTGATGGTACCTGCCCATTGAAACATATTGCAAATGCACAGTGACTTTGAAAAAGTAAGGAAACATAAACAAATTCGATAAACAAATTCGTGATGGTACCTGCCCATTAAAACATATTCCAAATGCACAGTGACTTTGAAAAAGTAAGAAACAAAAAAAAATACATCTAAAATTTTTTGAGCATGACAAATTCGTGATGGTACCTGCCCATTGAAACATATTGCAAATGCACAGTGACTTTGAAAAAGTAAGGAAACATAAACAAATTCGATAAACAAATTCGTGATGGTACCTGCCCATTAAAACATATTCCAAATGCACAGTGACTTTGAAAAAGTAAGAAACAAAAAAAAATACATCTAAAATTTTTTGAGCATGACAAATTCGTGATGGTACCTGCCCATTGAAACATATTGCAAATGCACAGTGACTTTGAAAAAGTAAGGAAACATAAACAAATTCGATAAACAAATTCGTGATGGTACCTGCCCATTAAAACATATTCCAAATGCACAGTGACTTTGAAAAAGTAAGGAAACAAAAAAAAATACATCTAAAAAATTTTGAGCATGACAAATTCGTGATGGTACCTGCCCATTGAAACATATTGCAAATGCACAGTGACTTTGAAAAAGTAAGGAAACATAAACAAATTCGATAAACAAATTCGTGATGGTACCTGCCCATTAAAACATATTCCAAATGCACAGTGACTTTGAAAAAGTAAGAAACAAAAAAAAATACATCTAAAATTTTTTGAGCATGACAAATTCGTGATGGTACCTGCCCATTGAAACATATTGCAAATGCACAGTGACTTTGAAAAAGTAAGGAAACATAAACAAATTCGATAAACAAATTCGTGATGGTACCTGCCCATTAAAACATATTCCAAATGCACAGTGACTTTGAAAAAGTAAGAAACAAAAAAAAATACATCTAAAATTTTTTGAGCATGACAAATTCGTGATGGTACCTGCCCATTGAAACATATTGCAAATGCACAGTGACTTTGAAAAAGTAAGGAAACATAAACAAATTCGATAAACAAATTCGTGATGGTACCTGCCCATTAAAACATATTCCAAATGCACAGTGACTTTGAAAAAGTAAGGAAACAAAAAAAAATACATCTAAAAAATTTTGAGCATGACAAATTCGTGATGGTACCTGCCCATTGAAACATATTGCAAATGCACAGTGACTTTGAAAAAGTAAGGAAACATAAACAAATTCGATAAACAAATTTGTGATGGTACCTGCCCATTAAAACATATTCCAAATGCACAGTGACTTTGAAAAAGTAAGAAACAAAAAAAAATACATCTAAAAAATTTTGAGCATGACAAATTCGTGATGGTACCTGCCCATTGAAACATATTGCAAATGCACAGTGACTTTGAAAAAGTAAGGAAACATAAACAAATTCGATAAACAAATTCGTGATGGTACCTGCCCATTAAAACATATTGCAAATGCACAGTGACTTTGAAAAAGTAAGGAAACATAAACAAAAAAACATCCCAAAAAATGTTGGGTAACCAGCTGCATATTTTAGATCACAAGCTTGAATTTTGAGCATGACAAATTCGTGATGGTACCTGCCCATTAAAACATATTGCAAATGCACAGTGACTTTGAAAAAGTAAGGAAACATAAACAAAAAAACATCCCAAAAATGTTTTTTTGGGTTACCAGTTGCATATTTTAGATCACCAGGTGCACATTTCAGGTCACCAGGTGCACATTTCAGATCACCAGGTGCACGGAGGAAAATATTTACTTTTGACTTTGACTTTTGACTTCCTATGACATCATATTGCAAATGGAGAAAACATATGCCTTATGCACAAGTAAAACAAAAAGAAATATGTAATACAAGTTGACCAAGGTATAGTTTGAGCAAAGTAAAGTTTGAATTTTGAGCATGACAAATTCGTGATGGTACCTGCCCATTAAAACATATTGCAAATGTACAGTGACTTTGAAAAAGTAAGGAAACATAAACAAAAAAACATCCCAAAATTTTTTTTTTGGGTTACCAGTTGCATATTTTAGATCACCAGGTGCACATTTCAGGTCACCAGGTGCACATTTCAGATCACCAGGTGCACGGAGGAAAATATTTACTTTTGACTTTGACTTTTGACTTCCTATGACATCATATTGCAAATGGAGAAAACATATGCCTTATGCACAAGTAAAACAAAAAGAAATATGTAATACAAGTTGACCAAGGTATAGTTTGAGCAAAGTAAAGTTTGAATTTTGAGCATGACAAATTCGTGATGGTATCTGCCCATTAAAACATATTGCAAATGCACAGTGACTTTGAAAAAGTAAGGAAACATAAACAAAAAAAATCAAAAAAATTTTGTTGCACATTTTAGATCATCAGTTGCACGGAGGAAAATATTTACTTTTGACTTAGACTTTTGACTTCCTATGACATCATATTGCAAATGGAGAAAACATATGCCTTATGCACAAGTAAAAAAAATATGATAATAAAGCATGACTAAAGTATGTTGATAAAGTTCTTATACATGTGTTATTGACACAAAAATCGAAAGAATTTTGAAAAAAGGTCAAGAAAGCACTTTTTTAAGGATGTATGAAGTTTTTTACCAAATTTTGACATTTTTGACTTTTGACTTTTGACTTCCTATGAAATCATATTCCAAATGGAGAAAACATATGCCTTATGCACAAGTAAAAAAAAATATATATATATGATAATAAAGTATGACTAAAGTATGTTGATAAAGTTCTTATACATGTGTAATTGACACAAAAATCGAAAGAATTTTGAAAAAAGGTCCAGAAAGCACTTTTTTAAGGATGTGTGAAGTTTTTTACCAAATTTTGACATTTTTGACTTTTGACTTTTGACTTCCTATGAAATCATATTGCAAATGGACAAAACATATGCCTTATGCGCATGTACTTAAAAAATATATATATATGATGACAAAAGTATACTCATACAGTACTTACCCATGTGTAATTGACAAAAAACTCGAAAGAATTTCGAAAAAAGGTCCAGAAAGCACTTTTTTAAGGGTTTTTAAGTTTTTTTTAAAAAATGTCATTTTTCAAAATTTGGCTTTTGGATGTTGACTTGGGTGCCATTTGCAATATGAAATGCCCCGGTGGAACGCACACGCCCCCTATTGGAATTTTGAAGTGTTACAATTGGCAATTGCCATATGGCATTTGCAATATACTTTGCATGAATCAACGCCAAATTGGGTGGTATTGACCATCGTGTATATGGTTTGTCCAATGCCAATATACCGCCATTTGTTTTTGTCCAAATCAGGGGGGTATTCCCTTACATAGATACAGACACATTACAGAGATACAGACACATTACATAGATACAGGCACTTTACATAGATACAGGTACATTACAGAGATACAGGTACATTACAGAGATACAGGTACATTACAGAGATACAGGCACTTTACATAGATACAGGTACATTACAGAGATACAGGTACATTACAGATATACAGGTACATTACAGAGATACAGACACATTACAGAGATACAGACACATTACAGAGATACAGGTACATTACATAGATACAGGCACTTTACATAGATACAGGTACATTACAGAGATACAGGTACATTACAGAGATACAGGTACATTACATAGATACAGAAACGTTACATAGATACAGGTACATTACAGAGATACAGGCACTTTACATAGATACAGGTACGTTACAGAGATACAGGCACTTTACATAGATACAGGTACATTACAGAGATACAGGCACTTTACATAGATACAGGTACATTACAGAGATACAGGCACTTTACATAGATACAGGTACATTACAGAGATACAGGTACATTACAGAGATACAGGTACATTACATAGATACAGGCACGTTACATAGATACAGGTACATTACAGAGATACAGGCACTTTACATAGATACAGGTACATTACAGAGATACAGGCACTTTACATAGATACAGGTACATTACAGAGATACAGGCACTTTACATAGATACAGGTACATTACAGAGATACAGGCACTTTACATAGATACAGACACATTACAGAGATACAGGCTCTTTACATAGATACAGACACATTACAGAGATACAGACACATTACAAAGATACAGACACATTACAGAGATACAGACACATTACAGAGATACAGGCACTTTACATAGATGCAGACACATTACAGAGATACAGACACATTACATAGACACAGGTACATTACAGAGATACAGACACATTACAAAGATACAGACACATTACAGAGATACAGACACATTACAGAGATACAGACACATTACAGAGATACAGGCACATTACAGAGATACAGACATATTACATAGATACAGACACATTACAAAGATACAGACATATTACATAGATACAGACACATTACAGAGATACAGGTACATTACATAGATACAGGCACATTACAGAGATACAGACACATTACATAGATACATTACATTACAGAGATAGAGACACATTACAGAGATACATACACATTATAGAGATACAGACACAGTACGGAGATACAGACACATTACAGAGATAGAGACACATTACAGAGATACAGACACATTACAGAGATACAGACATATTACATAGATACAGACACATTACATAGATACAGACACATTACAGAGACACATTACAAAGACATGTTAGAGAGATACAGGCACTTTACATAGATACAGGTATATTACAGAGATACAGACACATTACATAGATACAGACACATTACAGAGATACAGACACATTACAGAGATACAGGTACATTACAGAGATACAGACACATTACAGCGATACAGACACATTACAGAGATACAGGTACATTACATAGATACAGGCACTTTACATAGATACAGGTACATTACAGAGATACAGGTACATTACAGAGATACAGGTACATTACATAGATACAGGCACGTTACATAGATACAGGTACATTACAGAGATACAGGCACTTTACATAGATACAGACACATTACAGAGATACAGGCTCTTTACATAGATACAGACACATTACAGAGATACAGACACATTACAAAGATACAGACACATTACAGAGATACAGACACATTACAGAGATACAGGCACTTTACACAGATGCAGACACATTACAGAGATACAGACACATTACATAGACACAGGTACATTACAGAGATACAGACACATTGCAAAGATACAGACACATTACAGAGATACAGACACATTACAGAGATACAGACACATTACAGAGATACAGGCACATTACAGAGATACAGACACATTACAAAGATACAGACACATTACAGAGATACAGACACATTACAGAGATACATTACAGAGACACATCACAGAGATGCAGACAAATTACAGAGATAGAGACACATTACAGAGATACAGACACATTACAGAGATACAGGCACTTTACATAGATACAGACACATTACAAAGATACAGAGACATCACAGAGATACAGACACATTACAGAGATACATTACAGAGACACATTACAGAGATACAGACACATTACATACATACAGACACATTACATAGATACAGACACATTACATAGATACAGACACATTACAGAGATACATACACATTATAGAGATACAGACACATTACAGAGATACATTACATTACAGAGATAGAGACACATTACAGAGATACATACACATTATAGAGATACAGACACATTACATAGATACAGACACATTACATAGATACAGACACATTACAGAGATACATACACATTATAGAGATACAGACACATTACAGAGATACATTACATTACAGAGATAGAGACACATTACAGAGATACATACACATTATAGAGATACAGACACATTACATACATACAGACACATTACATAGATACAGACACATTACATAGATACAGATACATTACAGAGATACATACACATTATAGAGATACAGACACATTACAGAGATACATACACATTATAGAGATAGAGACACATTACAGAGATACATACACATTATAGAGATACAGACACATTAAAGAGATACATTACATTACAGAGATAGAGACACATTATAGAGATACAGACACATTATAGAGATACAGACACATTACATAGATACATTACATTACAGAGATAGAGACACATTACAGAGATACATACACATTATAGAGATACAGACACAGTACGGAGATACAGACACATTACATAGATACAGACACATTACAAAGATACAGACATATTACATAGATACAGACACATTACAGAGATACAGGTACATTACATAGATACAGGCACATTACAGAGATAGAGACACATTACATAGATACATTACATTACAGAGATAGAGACACATTACAGAGATACATACACATTATAGAGATACAGACACAGTACGGAGATACAGACACATTACAGAGATAGAGACACATTACAGAGATACAGACACATTACAGAGATACAGACATATTACATAGATACAGACACATTACATAGATACAGACACATTACAGAGACACATTACAAAGACATGTTAGAGAGATACAGGCACTTTACATAGATACAGGTACATTACAGAGATACAGACACATTACATAGATACAGACACATTACAGAGATACAGACATATTACATAGATACAGACACATTACATAGATACAGACACATTACAGAGACACATTACAAAGACATGTTAGAGAGATACATGCACTTTACATAGATACAGGTACATTACAGAGATACAGACACATTACATAGATACAGACACATTACAGAGATACAGACACATTACAGAGATACAGGTACATTACAGAGATACAGACACATTACAGCGATACAGACACATTACAGAGATACAGGTACATTACATAGATACAGGCACTTTACATAGATACAGGTACATTACAGAGATACAGGTACATTACAGAGATACAGGTACATTACATAGATACAGGCACGTTACATAGATACAGGTACATTACAGAGATACAGGCACTTTACATAGATACAGACACATTACAGAGATACAGGCTCTTTACATAGATACAGACACATTACAGAGATACAGACACATTACAAAGATACAGACACATTACAGAGATACAGACACATTACAGAGATACAGGCACTTTACATAGATGCAGACACATTACAGAGATACAGACACATTACATAGACACAGGTACATTACAGAGATACAGACACATTGCAAAGATACAGACACATTACAGAGATACAGACACATTACAGAGATACAGACACATTACAGAGATACAGGAACATTACAGAGATACAGACACATTACAAAGATACAGACACATTACAGAGATACAGACACATTACAGAGATACATTACAGAGACACATCACAGAGATGCAGACAAATTACAGAGATAGAGACACATTACAGAGATACAGACACATTACAGAGATACAGGCACTTTACATAGATACAGACACATTACAAAGATACAGAGACATCACAGAGATACAGACACATTACAGAGATACATTACAGAGACACATTACAGAGATACAGACACATTACATACATACAGACACATTACATAGATACAGACACATTACATAGATACAGACACATTACAGAGATACATATACATTATAGAGATACAGACACATTACAGAGATACATTACATTACAGAGATAGAGACACATTACAGAGATACATACACATTATAGAGATACAGACACATTACATACATACAGACACATTACATAGATACAGACACATTACATAGATACAGACACATTACAGAGATACAGACACATTACAGAGATACAGGTACATTACATAGATACAGGCACTTTACATAGATACAGGTACATTACAGAGATACAGGTACATTACAGAGATACAGGTACATTACATAGATACAGGCACGTTACATAGGTACAGGTACATTACAGAGATACAGGCACTTTACATAGATACAGGTACGTTACAGAGATACAGGCACTTTACATAGATACAGGTACATTACAGAGATACAGGCACTTTACATAGATACAGGTACATTACAGAGATACAGGCACTTTACATAGATACAGGTACATTACAGAGATACAGGTACATTACAGAGATACAGGTACATTACATAGATACAGGCACGTTACATAGATACAGGTACATTACAGAGATACAGGCACTTTACATAGATACAGGTACATTACAGAGATACAGGCACTTTACATAGATACAGGTACATTACAGAGATACAGGCACTTTACATAGATACAGGTACATTACAGAGATACAGGCACTTTACATAGATACAGACACATTACAGAGATACAGGCTCTTTACATAGATACAGACACATTACAGAGATACAGACACATTACAAAGATACAGACACATTACAGAGATACAGACACATTACAGAGATACAGGCACTTTACATAGATGCAGACACATTACAGAGATACAGACACATTACATAGACACAGGTACATTACAGAGATACAGACACATTACAAAGATACAGACACATTACAGAGATACAGACACATTACAGAGATACAGACACATTACAGAGATACAGGCACATTACAGAGATACAGACATATTACATAGATACAGACACATTACAAAGATACAGACATATTACATAGATACAGACACATTACAGAGATACAGGTACATTACATAGATACAGGCACATTACAGAGATACAGACACATTACAGAGATACATTACATTACAGAGATAGAGACACATTACAGAGATACATACACATTATAGAGATACAGACACAGTACGGAGATACAGACACATTACAGAGATAGAGACACATTACAGAGATACAGACACATTACAGAGATACAGACATATTACATAGATACAGACACATTACATAGATACAGACACATTACAGAGACACATTACAAAGACATGTTAGAGAGATACAGGCACTTTACATAGATACAGGTATATTACAGAGATACAGACACATTACATAGATACAGACACATTACAGCGATACAGACACATTACAGAGATACAGGTACATTACATAGATACAGGCACTTTACATAGATACAGGTACATTACAGAGATACAGGTACATTACAGAGATACAGGTACATTACAGAGATACAGGCACGTTACATAGATACAGGTACATTACAGAGATACAGGCACTTTACATAGATACAGACACATTACAGAGATACAGGCTCTTTACATAGATACAGACACATTACAGAGATACAGACACATTACAAAGATACAGACACATTACAGAGATACAGACACATTACAGAGATACAGGCACTTTACATAGATGCAGACACATTACAGAGATACAGACACATTACATAGACACAGGTACATTACAGACATACAGACACATTGCAAAGATACAGACACATTACAGAGATACAGACACATTATAGAGATACAGACACAGTACGGAGATACAGACACATTACATAGATACAGACATATTACATAGATACAGACACATTACAGAGATACAGACACATCACAGAGACACATTACAAAGACATGTTACAGAGATACAGGCACTTTACATAGATACAGGTACATTACAGAGATACAGACACATTACATAGATACAGACACATTACAGAGATACAGACACATTACATAGATACAGGCACTTTACATAGATACAGGTACATTACAGAGATACAGGTACATTACAGAGATACAGGTACATTACAGAGATACAGGCACTTTACATAGATACAGGTACATTACAGAGATACAGGTACATTACAGATATACAGGTACATTACAGAGATACAGACACATTACAGAGATACAGACACATTACAGAGATACAGGTACATTACATAGATACAGGCACTTTACATAGATACAGGTACATTACAGAGATACAGGTACATTACAGAGATACAGGTACATTACATAGATACAGGCACGTTACATAGATACAGGTACATTACAGAGATACAGGCACTTTACATAGATACAGGTACATTACAGAGATACAGGCACTTTACATAGATACAGGTACATTACAGAGATACAGGCACTTTACATAGATACAGGTACATTACAGAGATACAGGCACTTTACATAGATACAGACACATTACAGAGATAAAGGCTCTTTACATAGATACAGACACATTACAGAGATACAGACACATTACAAAGATACAGACACATTACAGAGATACAGACACATTACAGAGATACAGGCACTTTACATAGATGCAGACACATTACAGAGATACAGACACATTACATAGACACAGGTACATTACAGAGATACAGACACATTACAAAGATACAGACACATTACAGAGATACAGACACATTACAGAGATACAGACACATTACAGAGATACAGGCACATTACAGAGATACAGACACATTACAAAGATACAGACACATTACAGAGATACAGACACATTACAGACATACATTACAGAGACACATCACAGAGATGCAGACAAATTACAGAGATAGAGACACATTACAGAGATACAGACACATTACAGAGATACAGGCACTTTACATAGATACAGACACATTACAAAGATACAGAGACATCACAGAGATACAGACACATTACAGAGATACATTACAGAGACACATTACAGAGATACAGACACATTACATACATACAGACACATTACATAGATACAGACACATTACATAGATACAGACACATTACAGAGATACATACACATTATAGAGATACAGACACATTACAGAGATACATTACATTACAGAGATAGAGACACATTACAGAGATACATACACATTATAGAGATACAGACACATTACATACATACAGACACATTACATAGATACAGACACATTACAGAGATACATACACATTATAGAGATACAGACACATTACAGAGATACATACACATTATAGAGCTAGAGACACATTACAGAGATACATACACATTATAGAGATACAGACACATTACAGAGATACATTACATTACAGAGATAGAGACACATTATAGAGATACAGACACATTATAGAGATACAGACACATTACAGAGATACATACACATTATAGAGCTAGAGACACATTACAGAGATACATACACATTACAGAGATACATACACATTATAGAGATACAGACACATTACAGAGATACATACACATTATAGAGATACAGACACAGTACGGAGATACAGACACATTACATAGATACAGACATATTACATAATTACAGACACATTACAGAGATTCAGACACATTACAGAGACACATTACAAAGACATGTTACAGAGATACAGGCACTTTACATAGATACAGGTACATTACAGAGATACAGACACATTACATAGATACAGACACATTACAGAGATACAGACACATTACATAGATACAGGCACTTTACATAGATACAGGTACATTACAGAGATACAGGTACATTACAGAGATACAGGTACATTACAGAGATACAGGCACTTTACATAGATACAGGTACATTACAGAGATACAGGTACATTACAGATATACAGGTACATTACAGAGATACAGACACATTACAGAGATACAGACACATTACAGAGATACAGGTACATTATATAGATACAGGCACTTTACATAGATACAGGTACATTGCAGAGATACAGGTACATTACAGAGATACAGGTACATTACAGAGATACAGGCACTTTGCATAGATACAGGTACATTACAGAGATACAGGTACATTACAGATATACAGGTACATTACAGAGATACAGACACATTACAGAGATACAGACACATTACAGAGATACAGGTACATTACATAGATACAGGCACTTTACATAGATACAGGTACATTACAGAGATACAGGTACATTACAGAGATACAGGTACATTACATAGATACAGGCACGTTACATAGATACAGGTACATTACAGAGATACAGGCACTTTACATAGATACAGGTACGTTACAGAGATACAGGCACTTTACATAGATACAGGTACATTACAGAGATACAGGCACTTTACATAGATACAGGTACATTACAGAGATACAGGCACTTTACATAGATACAGGTACATTACAGAGATACAGGTACATTACAGAGATACAGGTACATTACATAGATACAGGCATGTTACATAGATACAGGTACATTACAGAGATACAGGCACTTTACATAGATACAGGTACATTACAGAGATACAGGCACTTTACATAGATACAGGTACATTACAGAGATACAGGCACTTTACGTAGATACAGGTACATTACAGAGATACAGGCACTTTACATAGATACAGACACATTACAGAGATACAGGCTCTTTACATAGATACAGACACATTACAGAGATACAGACACATTACAAAGATACAGACACATTACAGAGATACAGACACATTACAGAGATACAGGCACTTTACATAGATGCAGACACATTACAGAGATACAGACACATTACATAGACACAGGTACATTACAGAGATACAGACACATTACAAAGATACAGACACATTACAGAGATACAGACACATTACAGAGATACAGACACATTACAGAGATACAGGCACATTACAGAGATACAGACATATTACATAGATACAGACACATTACAAAGATACAGACATATTACATAGATACAGACACATTACAGAGATACAGGTACATTACATAGATACAGGCACATTACAGAGATACAGACACATTAAATACATACAGACACATTACATAGATACAGACACATTACATAGATACAGACACATTACAGAGATACATACACATTATAGAGATACAGACACATTACAGAGATACATACACATTATAGAGCTAGAGACACATTACAGAGATACATACACATTATAGAGATACAGACACATTACAGAGATACATTACATTACAGAGATAGAGACACATTATAGAGATACAGACACATTATAGAGATACAGACACATTACATAGATACATTACATTACAGAGATAGAGACACATTACAGAGATACATACACATTATAGAGATACAGACACATTACAGAGATACATACACATTATAGAGATACAGACACAGTACGGAGATACAGACACATTACATAGATACAGACATATTACATAGATACAGACACATTACAGAGATACAGACACATCACAGAGACACATTACAAAGACATGTTACAGAGATACAGGCACTTTACATAGATACAGGTACATTACAGAGATACAGACACATTACATAGATACAGACACATTACAGAGATACAGACACATTACATAGATACAGGCACTTTACATAGATACAGGTACATTACAGAGATACAGGTACATTACAGAGATACAGGTACATTACAGAGATACAGGCACTTTACATAGATACAGGTACATTACAGAGATACAGGTACATTACAGATATACAGGTACATTACAGAGATACAGACACATTACAGAGATACAGACACATTACAGAGATACAGGTACATTACATAGATACAGGCACTTTACATAGATACAGGTACATTGCAGAGATACAGGTACATTACAGAGATACAGGTACATTACAGAGATACAGGCACTTTGCATAGATACAGGTACATTACAGAGATACAGGTACATTACAGATATACAGGTACATTACAGAGATACAGACACATTACAGAGATACAGACACATTACAGAGATACAGGTACATTACATAGATACAGGCACTTTACATAGATACAGGTACATTACAGAGATACAGGTACATTACAGAGATACAGGTACATTACATAGATACAGGCACGTTACATAGATACAGGTACATTACAGAGATACAGGCACTTTACATAGATACAGGTACGTTACAGAGATACAGGCACTTTACATAGATACAGGTACATTACAGAGATACAGGCACTTTACATAGATACAGGTACATTACAGAGATACAGGCACTTTACATAGATACAGGTACATTACAGAGATACAGGCACTTTACATAGATACAGACACATTACAGAGATACAGGCTCTTTACATAGATACAGACACATTACAGAGATACAGACACATTACAAAGATACAGACACATTACAGAGATACAGACACATTACAGAGATACAGGCACTTTACATAGATGCAGACACATTACAGAGATACAGACACATTACATAGACACAGGTACATTACAGAGATACAGACACATTACAAAGATACAGACACATTACAGAGATACAGACACATTACAGAGATACAGACACATTACAGAGATACAGGCACATTACAGAGATACAGACATATTACATAGATACAGACACATTACAAAGATACAGACATATTACATAGATACAGACACATTACAGAGATACAGGTACATTACATAGATACAGGCACATTACAGAGATACAGACACATTACAGAGATACATTACATTACAGAGATAGAGACACATTACAGAGATACATACACATTATAGAGATACAGACACAGTACGGAGATACAGACACATTACAGAGATAGAGACACATTACAGAGATACAGACACATTACAGAGATACAGACATATTACATAGATACAGACACATTACATAGATACAGACACATTACAGAGACACATTACAAAGACATGTTAGAGAGATACAGGCACTTTACATAGATACAGGTACATTACAGAGATACAGACACATTACATAGATACAGACACATTACAGCGATACAGACACATTACAGAGATACAGGTACATTACATAGATACAGGCACTTTACATAGATACAGGTACATTACAGAGATACAGGTACATTACAGAGATACAGGTACATTACATAGATACAGGCACGTTACATAGATACAGGTACATTACAGAGATACAGGCACTTTACATAGATACAGACACATTACAGAGATACAGGCTCTTTACATAGATACAGACACATTACAGAGATACAGACACATTACAAAGATACAGACACATTACAGAGATACAGACACATTACAGAGATACAGGCACTTTACATAGATGCAGACACATTACAGAGATACAGACACATTACATAGACACAGGTACATTACAGACATACAGACACATTGCAAAGATACAGACACATTACAGAGATACAGACACATTATAGAGATACAGACACAGTACGGAGATACAGACACATTACATAGATACAGACATATTACATAGATACAGACACATTACAGAGATACAGACACATCACAGAGACACATTACAAAGACATGTTACAGGGATACAGGCACTTTACATAGATACAGGTACATTACAGAGATACAGACACATTACATAGATACAGACACATTACAGAGATACAGACACATTACATAGATACAGGCACTTTACATAGATACAGGTACATTACAGAGATACAGGTACATTACAGAGATACAGGTACATTACAGAGATACAGGCACTTTACATAGATACAGGTACATTACAGAGATACAGGTACATTACAGATATACAGGTACATTACAGAGATACAGACACATTACAGAGATACAGACACATTACAGAGATACAGGTACATTACATAGATACAGGCACTTTACATAGATACAGGTACATTGCAGAGATACAGGTACATTACAGAGATACAGGTACATTACAGAGATACAGGCACTTTGCATAGATACAGGTACATTACAGAGATACAGGTACATTACAGATATACAGGTACATTACAGAGATACAGACACATTACAGAGATACAGACACATTACAGAGATACAGGTACATTACATAGATACAGGCACTTTACATAGATACAGGTACATTACAGAGATACAGGTACATTACAGAGATACAGGTACATTACATAGATACAGGCACGTTACATAGATACAGGTACATTACAGAGATACAGGCACTTTACATAGATACAGGTACGTTACAGAGATACAGGCACTTTACATAGATACAGGTACATTACAGAGATACAGGCACTTTACATAGATACAGGTACATTACAGAGATACAGGCACTTTACATAGATACAGGTACATTACAGAGATACAGGTACATTACAGAGATACAGGTACATTACATAGATACAGGCACGTTACATAGATACAGGTACATTACAGAGATACAGGCACTTTACATAGATACAGGTACATTACAGAGATACAGACACATTACATAGATACAGGTACATTACAGAGATACAGGCACTTTACATAGATACAGGTACATTACAGAGATACAGGCACTTTACATAGATACAGACACATTACAGAGATACAGGCTCTTTACATAGATACAGACACTTTACATAGATACAGGTACATTACAGAGATACAGGTACATTACAGAGATACAGGTACATTACATAGATACAGGCACGTTACATAGATACAGGTACATTACAGAGATACAGGCACTTTACATAGATACAGACACATTACAGAGATACAGGCTCTTTACATAGATACAGACACATTACAGAGATACAGACACATTACAAAGATACAGACACATTACAGAGATACAGACACATTACAGAGATACAGGCACTTTACATAGATGCAGACACATTACAGAGATACAGACACATTACATAGACACAGGTACATTACAGAGATACAGACACATTGCAAAGATACAGACACATTACAGAGATACAGACACATTATAGAGATACAGACACAGTACGGAGATACAGACACATTACATAGATACAGACATATTACATAGATACAGACACATTACAGAGATACAGACACATCACAGAGACACATTACAAAGACATGTTACAGAGATACAGGCACTTTACATAGATACAGACACATTACAGAGATACAGACACATTACATAGATACAGGCACTTTACATAGATACAGGTACATTACAGAGATACAGGTACATTACAGAGATACAGGTACATTACAGAGATACAGGCACTTTACATAGATACAGGTACATTACAGAGATACAGGTACATGACAGATATACAGGTACATTACAGAGATACAGACACATTACAGAGATACAGACACATTACAGAGATACAGGTACATTACATAGATACAGGCACTTTACATAGATACAGGTACATTGCAGAGATACAGGTACATTACAGAGATACAGGTACATTACAGAGATACAGACACATTACAGAGATACAGGTACATTACAGAGATACAGGTACATTACATAGATACAGGTACATTACAGAGATACAGACACATTACAGAGATACAGACACATTACAGAGATACAGGTACATTACAAAGATACAGGCACTTTACATAGATACAGGTACATTACAGAGATACAGGTACATTACAGAGATACAGGTACATTACATAGATACAGGCACGTTACATAGATACAGGTACATTACAGAGATACAGGCACTTTACATAGATACAGGTACGTTACAGAGATACAGGCACTTTACATAGATACAGGTACATTACAGAGATACAGGCACTTTACATAGATACAGGTACATTACAGAGATACAGGCACTTTACATAGATACAGGTACATTACAGAGATACAGGTACATTACAGAGATACAGGTACATTACATAGATACAGGCACGTTACATAGATACAGGTACATTACAGAGATACAGGCACTTTACATAGATACAGGTACATTACAGAGATACAGGCACTTTACATAGATACAGGTACATTACAGAGATACAGGCACTTTACATAGATACAGGTACATTACAGAGATACAGGCACTTTACATAGATACAGACACATTACAGAGATACAGGCTCTTTACATAGATACAGACACATTACAGAGATACAGACACATTACAAAGATACAGACACATTACAGAGATACAGACACATTACAGAGATACAGGCACTTTACATAGATGCAGACACATTACAGAGATACAGACACATTACATAGACACAGGTACATTACAGAGATACAGACACATTACAAAGATACAGACACATTACAGAGATACAGACACATTACAGAGATACAGGTACATTACATAGATACAGGCACTTTACATAGATACAGGTACATTACAGAGATACAGGTACATTACAGAGATACAGGTACATTACATAGATACAGGCACTTTACTTAGATACAGGTACATTACAGAGATACAGGCACTTTACATAGATACAGGTACGTTACAGAGATACAGGCACTTTACATAGATACAGGTACATTACAGAGATACAGGCACTTTACATAGATACAGGTACATTACAGAGATACAGGCACTTTACATAGATACAGGTACATTACAGAGATACAGGTACATTACAGAGATACAGGTACATTACATAGATACAGGCACGTTACATAGATACAGGTACATTACAGAGATACAGGCACTTTACATAGATACAGGTACATTACAGAGATACAGGCACTTTACATAGATACAGGTACATTACAGAGATACAGGCACTTTACTTAGATACAGGTACATTACAGAGATACAGGCACTTTACATAGATACAGACACATTACAGAGATACAGGCTCTTTACATAGATACAGACACATTACAGAGATACAGACACATTACAAAGATACAGACACATTACAGAGATACAGACACATTACAGAGATACAGGCACTTTACATAGATGCAGACACATTACAGAGATACAGACACATTACATAGACACAGGTACATTACAGAGATACAGACACATTACAAAGATACAGACACATTACAGAGATACAGACACATTACAGAGATACAGACACATTACAGAGATACAGGCACATTACAGAGATACAGACATATTACATAGATACAGACACATTACAAAGATACAGACATATTACATAGATACAGACACATTACAGAGATACAGGTACATTACATAGATACAGGCACATTACAGAGATACAGACACATTACAGAGATACATTACATTACAGAGATAGAGACACATTACAGAGATACATACACATTATAGAGATACAGACACAGTACGGAGATACAGACACATTACAGAGATAGAGACACATTACAGAGATACAGACACATTACAGAGATACAGACATATTACATAGATACAGACACATTACATAGATACAGACACATTACAGAGACACATTACAAAGACATGTTAGAGAGATACAGGCACTTTACATAGATACAGGTACATTACAGAGATACAGACACATTACATAGATACAGACACATTACAGAGATACAGACACATTACAGAGATACAGGTACATTACAGAGATACAGACACATTACAGCGATACAGACACATTACAGAGATACAGGTACATTACATAGATACAGGCACTTTACATAGATACAGGTACATTACAGAGATACAGGTACATTACAGAGATACAGGTACATTACATAGATACAGGCACGTTACATAGATACAGGTACATTACAGAGATACAGGCACTTTACATAGATACAGACACATTACAGAGATACAGGCTCTTTACATAGATACAGACACATTACAGAGATACAGACACATTACAAAGATACAGACACATTACAGAGATACAGACACATTACAGAGATACAGGCACTTTACATAGATGCAGACACATTACAGAGATACAGACACATTACATAGACACAGGTACATTACAGAGATACAGACACATTGCAAAGATACAGACACATTACAGAGATACAGACACATTATAGAGATACAGACACAGTACGGAGATACAGACACATTACATAGATACAGACATATTACATAGATACAGACACATTACAGAGATACAGACACATCACAGAGACACATTACAAAGACATGTTACAGAGATACAGGCACTTTACATAGATACAGGTACATTACAGAGATACAGACACATTACATAGATACAGACACATTACAGAGATACAGACACATTACATAGATACAGGCACTTTACATAGATACAGGTACATTACAGAGATACAGGTACATTACAGAGATACAGGTACATTACAGAGATACAGGCACTTTACATAGATACAGGTACATTACAGAGATACAGGTACATTACAGATATACAGGTACATTACAGAGATACAGACACATTACAGAGATACAGACACATTACAGAGATACAGGTACATTACATAGATACAGGCACTTTACATAGATACAGGTACATTACAGAGATACAGGTACATTACAGAGATACAGGTACATTACATAGATACAGAAACGTTACATAGATACAGGTACATTACAGAGATACAGGCACTTTACATAGATACAGGTACGTTACAGAGATACAGGCACTTTACATAGATACAGGTACATTACAGAGATACAGGCACTTTACATAGATACAGGTACATTACAGAGATACAGGCACTTTACATAGATACAGGTACATTACAGAGATACAGGTACATTACAGAGATACAGGTACATTACATAGATACAGGCACGTTACATAGATACAGGTACATTACAGAGATACAGGCACTTTACATAGATACAGGTACATTACAGAGATACAGGCACTTTACATAGATACAGGTACATTACAGAGATACAGGCACTTTACATAGATACAGGTACATTACAGAGATACAGGCACTTTACATAGATACAGACACATTACAGAGATACAGGCTCTTTACATAGATACAGACACATTACAGAGATACAGACACATTACAAAGATACAGACACATTACAGAGATACAGACACATTACAGAGATACAGGCACTTTACATAGATGCAGACACATTACAGAGATACAGACACATTACATAGACACAGGTACATTACAGAGATACAGACACATTACAAAGATACAGACACATTACAGAGATACAGACACATTACAGAGATACAGACACATTACAGAGATACAGGCACATTACAGAGATACAGACATATTACATAGATACAGACACATTACAAAGATACAGACATATTACATAGATACAGACACATTACAGAGATACAGGTACATTACATAGATACAGGCACATTACAGAGATACAGACACATTACATAGATACATTACATTACAGAGATAGAGACACATTACAGAGATACATACACATTATAGAGATACAGACACAGTACGGAGATACAGACACATTACAGAGATAGAGACACATTACAGAGATACAGACACATTACAGAGATACAGACATATTACATAGATACAGACACATTACATAGATACAGACACATTACAGAGACACATTACAAAGACATGTTAGAGAGATACAGGCACTTTACATAGATACAGGTATATTACAGAGATACAGACACATTACATAGATACAGACACATTACAGAGATACAGACACATTACAGAGATACAGGTACATTACAGAGATACAGACACATTACAGCGATACAGACACATTACAGAGATACAGGTACATTACATAGATACAGGCACTTTACATAGATACAGGTACATTACAGAGATACAGGTACATTACAGAGATACAGGTACATTACATAGATACAGGCACGTTACATAGATACAGGTACATTACAGAGATACAGGCACTTTACATAGATACAGACACATTACAGAGATACAGGCTCTTTACATAGATACAGACACATTACAGAGATACAGACACATTACAAAGATACAGACACATTACAGAGATACAGACACATTACAGAGATACAGGCACTTTACACAGATGCAGACACATTACAGAGATACAGACACATTACATAGACACAGGTACATTACAGAGATACAGACACATTGCAAAGATACAGACACATTACAGAGATACAGACACATTACAGAGATACAGACACATTACAGAGATACAGGCACATTACAGAGATACAGACACATTACAAAGATACAGACACATTACAGAGATACAGACACATTACAGAGATACATTACAGAGACACATCACAGAGATGCAGACAAATTACAGAGATAGAGACACATTACAGAGATACAGACACATTACAGAGATACAGGCACTTTACATAGATACAGACACATTACAAAGATACAGAGACATCACAGAGATACAGACACATTACAGAGATACATTACAGAGACACATTACAGAGATACAGACACATTACATACATACAGACACATTACATAGATACAGACACATTACATAGATACAGACACATTACAGAGATACATACACATTATAGAGATACAGACACATTACAGAGATACATTACATTACAGAGATAGAGACACATTACAGAGATACATACACATTATAGAGATACAGACACATTACATAGATACAGACACATTACATAGATACAGACACATTACAGAGATACATACACATTATAGAGATACAGACACATTACAGAGATACATTACATTACAGAGATAGAGACACATTACAGAGATACATACACATTATAGAGATACAGACACATTACATACATACAGACACATTACATAGATACAGACACATTACATAGATACAGATACATTACAGAGATACATACACATTATAGAGATACAGACACATTACAGAGATACATACACATTATAGAGATAGAGACACATTACAGAGATACATACACATTATAGAGATACAGACACATTAAAGAGATACATTACATTACAGAGATAGAGACACATTATAGAGATACAGACACATTATAGAGATACAGACACATTACATAGATACATTACATTACAGAGATAGAGACACATTACAGAGATACATACACATTATAGAGATACAGACACAGTACGGAGATACAGACACATTACATAGATACAGACACATTACAAAGATACAGACATATTACATAGATACAGACACATTACAGAGATACAGGTACATTACATAGATACAGGCACATTACAGAGATAGAGACACATTACATAGATACATTACATTACAGAGATAGAGACACATTACAGAGATACATACACATTATAGAGATACAGACACAGTACGGAGATACAGACACATTACAGAGATAGAGACACATTACAGAGATACAGACACATTACAGAGATACAGACATATTACATAGATACAGACACATTACATAGATACAGACACATTACAGAGACACATTACAAAGACATGTTAGAGAGATACAGGCACTTTACATAGATACAGGTACATTACAGAGATACAGACACATTACATAGATACAGACACATTACAGAGATACAGACATATTACATAGATACAGACACATTACATAGATACAGACACATTACAGAGACACATTACAAAGACATGTTAGAGAGATACATGCACTTTACATAGATACAGGTACATTACAGAGATACAGACACATTACATAGATACAGACACATTACAGAGATACAGACACATTACAGAGATACAGGTACATTACAGAGATACAGACACATTACAGCGATACAGACACATTACAGAGATACAGGTACATTACATAGATACAGGCACTTTACATAGATACAGGTACATTACAGAGATACAGGTACATTACAGAGATACAGGTACATTACATAGATACAGGCACGTTACATAGATACAGGTACATTACAGAGATACAGGCACTTTACATAGATACAGACACATTACAGAGATACAGGCTCTTTACATAGATACAGACACATTACAGAGATACAGACACATTACAAAGATACAGACACATTACAGAGATACAGACACATTACAGAGATACAGGCACTTTACATAGATGCAGACACATTACAGAGATACAGACACATTACATAGACACAGGTACATTACAGAGATACAGACACATTGCAAAGATACAGACACATTACAGAGATACAGACACATTACAGAGATACAGACACATTACAGAGATACAGGAACATTACAGAGATACAGACACATTACAAAGATACAGACACATTACAGAGATACAGACACATTACAGAGATACATTACAGAGACACATCACAGAGATGCAGACAAATTACAGAGATAGAGACACATTACAGAGATACAGACACATTACAGAGATACAGGCACTTTACATAGATACAGACACATTACAAAGATACAGAGACATCACAGAGATACAGACACATTACAGAGATACATTACAGAGACACATTACAGAGATACAGACACATTACATACATACAGACACATTACATAGATACAGACACATTACATAGATACAGACACATTACAGAGATACATATACATTATAGAGATACAGACACATTACAGAGATACATTACATTACAGAGATAGAGACACATTACAGAGATACATACACATTATAGAGATACAGACACATTACATACATACAGACACATTACATAGATACAGACACATTACATAGATACAGACACATTACAGAGATACAGACACATTACAGAGATACAGGTACATTACATAGATACAGGCACTTTACATAGATACAGGTACATTACAGAGATACAGGTACATTACAGAGATACAGGTACATTACATAGATACAGGCACGTTACATAGGTACAGGTACATTACAGAGATACAGGCACTTTACATAGATACAGGTACGTTACAGAGATACAGGCACTTTACATAGATACAGGTACATTACAGAGATACAGGCACTTTACATAGATACAGGTACATTACAGAGATACAGGCACTTTACATAGATACAGGTACATTACAGAGATACAGGTACATTACAGAGATACAGGTACATTACATAGATACAGGCACGTTACATAGATACAGGTACATTACAGAGATACAGGCACTTTACATAGATACAGGTACATTACAGAGATACAGGCACTTTACATAGATACAGGTACATTACAGAGATACAGGCACTTTACATAGATACAGGTACATTACAGAGATACAGGCACTTTACATAGATACAGACACATTACAGAGATACAGGCTCTTTACATAGATACAGACACATTACAGAGATACAGACACATTACAAAGATACAGACACATTACAGAGATACAGACACATTACAGAGATACAGGCACTTTACATAGATGCAGACACATTACAGAGATACAGACACATTACATAGACACAGGTACATTACAGAGATACAGACACATTACAAAGATACAGACACATTACAGAGATACAGACACATTACAGAGATACAGACACATTACAGAGATACAGGCACATTACAGAGATACAGACATATTACATAGATACAGACACATTACAAAGATACAGACATATTACATAGATACAGACACATTACAGAGATACAGGTACATTACATAGATACAGGCACATTACAGAGATACAGACACATTACATAGATACATTACATTACAGAGATAGAGACACATTACAGAGATACATACACATTATAGAGATACAGACACAGTACGGAGATACAGACACATTACAGAGATAGAGACACATTACAGAGATACAGACACATTACAGAGATACAGACATATTACATAGATACAGACACATTACATAGATACAGACACATTACAGAGACACATTACAAAGACATGTTAGAGAGATACAGGCACTTTACATAGATACAGGTACATTACAGAGATACAGACACATTACATAGATACAGACACATTACAGAGATACAGACACATTACAGAGATACAGGTACATTACAGAGATACAGACACATTACAGCGATACAGACACATTACAGAGATACAGGTACATTACATAGATACAGGCACTTTACATAGATACAGGTACATTACAGAGATACAGGTACATTACAGAGATACAGGTACATTACATAGATACAGGCACGTTACATAGATACAGGTACATTACAGAGATACAGGCACTTTACATAGATACAGACACATTACAGAGATACAGGCTCTTTACATAGATACAGACACATTATAGAGATACAGACACATTACAAAGATACAGACACATTACAGAGATACAGACACATTACAGAGATACAGGCACTTTACACAGATGCAGACACATTACAGAGATACAGACACATTACATAGACACAGGTACATTACAGAGATACAGACACATTGCAAAGATACAGACACATTACAGAGATACAGACACATTACAGAGATACAGACACATTACAGAGATACAGGCACATTACAGAGATACAGACACATTACAAAGATACAGACACATTACAGAGATACAGACACATTACAGAGATACATTACAGAGACACATCACAGAGATGCAGACAAATTACAGAGATAGAGACACATTACAGAGATACAGACACATTACAGAGATACAGGCACTTTACATAGATACAGACACATTACAAAGATACAGAGACATCACAGAGATACAGACACATTACAGAGATACATTACAGAGACACATTACAGAGATACAGACACATTACATACATACAGACACATTACATAGATACAGACACATTACATAGATACAGACACATTACAGAGATACATACACATTATAGAGATACAGACACATTACAGAGATACATTACATTACAGAGATAGAGACACATTACAGAGATACATACACATTATAGAGATACAGACACATTACATAGATACAGACACATTACATCGATACAGACACATTACAGAGATACATACACATTATAGAGATACAGACACATTACAGAGATACATTACATTACAGAGATAGAGACACATTACAGAGATACATACACATTATAGAGATACAGACACATTACATACATACAGACACATTACATAGATACAGACACATTACATAGATACAGACACATTACAGAGATACATACACATTATAGAGATACAGACACATTACAGAGATACATACACATTATAGAGATAGAGACACATTACAGAGATACATACACATTATAGAGATACAGACACATTACATAGATACATTACATTACAGAGATAGAGACACATTACAGAGATACATACACATTATAGAGATACAGACACAGTACGGAGATACAGACACATTACATAGATACAGACACATTACAAAGATACAGACATATTACATAGATACAGACACATTACAGAGATACAGGTACATTACATAGATACAGGCACATTACAGAGATAGAGACACATTACATAGATACATTACATTACAGAGATAGAGACACATTACAGAGATACATACACATTATAGAGATACAGACACAGTACGGAGATACAGACACATTACAGAGATAGAGACACATTACAGAGATACAGACACATTACAGAGATACAGACATATTACATAGATACAGACACATTACATAGATACAGACACATTACAGAGACACATTACAAAGACATGTTAGAGAGATACAGGCACTTTACATAGATACAGGTACATTACAGAGATACAGACACATTACATAGATACAGACACATTACAGAGATACAGACACATTACAGAGATACAGGTACATTACAGAGATACAGGCACTTTACATAGATACAGGTACATTACAGAGATACAGGTACATTACAGATATACAGGTACATTACAGAGATACAGACACATTACAGAGATACAGACACATTACAGAGATACAGGTACATTACATAGATACAGGCACTTTACATAGATACAGGTACATTACAGAGATACAGGTACATTACAGAGATACAGGTACATTACATAGATACAGGTACATTACAGAGATACAGGTACATTACAGAGATACAGGCACTTTACATATATACAGGTACATTACAGAGATACAGGTACATTACAGATATACAGGTACATTACAGAGATACAGACACATTACAGAGATACAGACACATTACAGAGATACAGGTACATTACATAGATACAGGCACTTTACATAGATACAGGTACATTACAGAGATACAGGTACATTACATAGATACAGGTACATTACATAGATACAGGCACTTTACATAGATACAGGTACATTACATAGATACAGGCACTTTGCATAGATACAGGTACATTACAGAGATACAGGTACATTACATATATACAGGTACATTACAGAGATACAGACACATTACAGAGATACAGACACATTACAGAGATACAGGTACATTACATAGATACAGGCACTTTACATAGATACAGGTACATTACAGAGATGCAGGTACATTACAGAGATACAGGTACATTACATAGATACAGGCACTTTACATAGATACAGGTACATTACAGAGATACATGCACTTTACATAGATACAGGTACATTACAGAGATACAGGCACTTTACATAGATACAGGTACATTACAGAGATACAGGCACTTTACATAGATACAGGTACATTACAGAGATACAGGCACTTTACATAGATACAGGTACATTACAGAGATACAGGCACTTTACATAGATACAGACACATTACAGAGATACAGGCACTTTACATAGATACAGACACATTACAGAGATACAGACACATTACAGAGATACAGACACATTACAGAGATACAGACACATTACAGAGATACAGACACATTACAGAGATACATTACAGAGACACATCACAGAGATGCAGACAAATTACAGAGATAGAGACACATTACAGAGATACAGACACATTACAGAGATACAGGCACTTTACATAGATACAGACACATTACAAAGATACAGAGACATCACAGAGATACAGACACATTACAGAGATACATTACAGAGACACATTACAGAGATACAGACACATTACATACATACAGACACATTACATAGATACAGACACATTACATAGATACAGACACATTACAGAGATACATACACATTATAGAGATACAGACACATTACAGAGATACATTACATTACAGAGATAGAGACACATTACAGAGATACATACACATTATAGAGATACAGACACATTACATACATACAGACACATTACATAGATACAGACACATTACATAGATACAGACACATTACAGAGATACATACACATTATAGAGATACAGACACATTACAGAGATACATACACATTATAGAGATAGAGACACATTACAGAGATACATACACATTATAGAGATACAGACACATTAAAGAGATACATTACATTACAGAGATAGAGACACATTATAGAGATACAGACACATTATAGAGATACAGACACATTACATAGATACATTACATTACAGAGATAGAGACACATTACAGAGATACATACACATTATAGAGATACAGACACAGTACGGAGATACAGACACATTACATAGATACAGACACATTACAAAGATACAGACATATTACATAGATACAGACACATTACAGAGATACAGGTACATTACATAGATACAGGCACATTACAGAGATAGAGACACATTACATAGATACATTACATTACAGAGATAGAGACACATTACAGAGATACATACACATTATAGAGATACAGACACAGTACGGAGATACAGACACATTACAGAGATAGAGACACATTACAGAGATACAGACACATTACAGAGATACAGACATATTACATAGATACAGACACATTACATAGATACAGACACATTACAGAGACACATTACAAAGACATGTTAGAGAGATACAGGCACTTTACATAGATACAGGTACATTACAGAGATACAGACACATTACATAGATACAGACACATTACAGAGATACAGACACATTACAGAGATACAGGTACATTACAGAGATACAGGCACTTTACATAGATACAGGTACATTACAGAGATACAGGTACATTACAGATATACAGGTACATTACAGAGATACAGACACATTACAGAGATACAGACACATTACAGAGATACAGGCACTTTACATAGATGCAGACACATTACAGAGATACAGACACATTACATAGACACAGGTACATTACAGAGATACAGACACATTACAAAGATACAGACACATTACAGAGATACAGACACATTACAGAGATACAGACACATTACAGAGATACAGGCACATTACAGAGATACAGACATATTACATAGATACAGACACATTACAAAGATACAGACATATTACATAGATACAGACACATTACAGAGATACAGGTACATTACATAGATACAGGCACATTACAGAGATACAGACACATTACAGAGATACATTACATTACAGAGATAGAGACACATTACAGAGATACATACACATTATAGAGATACAGACACAGTACGGAGATACAGACACATTACAGAGATAGAGACACATTACAGAGATACAGACACATTACAGAGATACAGACATATTACATAGATACAGACACATTACATAGATACAGACACATTACAGAGACACATTACAAAGACATGTTAGAGAGATACAGGCACTTTACATAGATACAGGTATATTACAGAGATACAGACACATTACATAGATACAGACACATTACAGCGATACAGACACATTACAGAGATACAGGTACATTACATAGATACAGGCACTTTACATAGATACAGGTACATTACAGAGATACAGGTACATTACAGAGATACAGGTACATTACAGAGATACAGGCACGTTACATAGATACAGGTACATTACAGAGATACAGGCACTTTACATAGATACAGACACATTACAGAGATACAGGCTCTTTACATAGATACAGACACATTACAGAGATACAGACACATTACAAAGATACAGACACATTACAGAGATACAGACACATTACAGAGATACAGGCACTTTACATAGATGCAGACACATTACAGAGATACAGACACATTACATAGACACAGGTACATTACAGACATACAGACACATTGCAAAGATACAGACACATTACAGAGATACAGACACATTATAGAGATACAGACACAGTACGGAGATACAGACACATTACATAGATACAGACATATTACATAGATACAGACACATTACAGAGATACAGACACATCACAGAGACACATTACAAAGACATGTTACAGAGATACAGGCACTTTACATAGATACAGGTACATTACAGAGATACAGACACATTACATAGATACAGACACATTACAGAGATACAGACACATTACATAGATACAGGCACTTTACATAGATACAGGTACATTACAGAGATACAGGTACATTACAGAGATACAGGTACATTACAGAGATACAGGCACTTTACATAGATACAGGTACATTACAGAGATACAGGTACATTACAGATATACAGGTACATTACAGAGATACAGACACATTACAGAGATACAGACACATTACAGAGATACAGGTACATTACATAGATACAGGCACTTTACATAGATACAGGTACATTACAGAGATACAGGTACATTACAGAGATACAGGTACATTACATAGATACAGGCACGTTACATAGATACAGGTACATTACAGAGATACAGGCACTTTACATAGATACAGGTACATTACAGAGATACAGGCACTTTACATAGATACAGGTACATTACAGAGATACAGGCACTTTACATAGATACAGGTACATTACAGAGATACAGGCACTTTACATAGATACAGACACATTACAGAGATAAAGGCTCTTTACATAGATACAGACACATTACAGAGATACAGACACATTACAAAGATACAGACACATTACAGAGATACAGACACATTACAGAGATACAGGCACTTTACATAGATGCAGACACATTACAGAGATACAGACACATTACATAGACACAGGTACATTACAGAGATACAGACACATTACAAAGATACAGACACATTACAGAGATACAGACACATTACAGAGATACAGACACATTACAGAGATACAGGCACATTACAGAGATACAGACACATTACAAAGATACAGACACATTACAGAGATACAGACACATTACAGACATACATTACAGAGACACATCACAGAGATGCAGACAAATTACAGAGATAGAGACACATTACAGAGATACAGACACATTACAGAGATACAGGCACTTTACATAGATACAGACACATTACAAAGATACAGAGACATCACAGAGATACAGACACATTACAGAGATACATTACAGAGACACATTACAGAGATACAGACACATTACATACATACAGACACATTACATAGATACAGACACATTACATAGATACAGACACATTACAGAGATACATACACATTATAGAGATACAGACACATTACAGAGATACATTACATTACAGAGATAGAGACACATTACAGAGATACATACACATTATAGAGATACAGACACATTACATACATACAGACACATTACATAGATACAGACACATTACAGAGATACATACACATTATAGAGATACAGACACATTACAGAGATACATACACATTATAGAGCTAGAGACACATTACAGAGATACATACACATTATAGAGATACAGACACATTACAGAGATACATTACATTACAGAGATAGAGACACATTATAGAGATACAGACACATTATAGAGATACAGACACATTACAGAGATACATACACATTATAGAGCTAGAGACACATTACAGAGATACATACACATTACAGAGATACATACACATTATAGAGATACAGACACATTACAGAGATACATACACATTATAGAGATACAGACACAGTACGGAGATACAGACACATTACATAGATACAGACATATTACATAATTACAGACACATTACAGAGATTCAGACACATTACAGAGACACATTACAAAGACATGTTACAGAGATACAGGCACTTTACATAGATACAGGTACATTACAGAGATACAGACACATTACATAGATACAGACACATTACAGAGATACAGACACATTACATAGATACAGGCACTTTACATAGATACAGGTACATTACAGAGATACAGGTACATTACAGAGATACAGGTACATTACAGAGATACAGGCACTTTACATAGATACAGGTACATTACAGAGATACAGGTACATTACAGATATACAGGTACATTACAGAGATACAGACACATTACAGAGATACAGACACATTACAGAGATACAGGTACATTATATAGATACAGGCACTTTACATAGATACAGGTACATTGCAGAGATACAGGTACATTACAGAGATACAGGTACATTACAGAGATACAGGCACTTTGCATAGATACAGGTACATTACAGAGATACAGGTACATTACAGATATACAGGTACATTACAGAGATACAGACACATTACAGAGATACAGACACATTACAGAGATACAGGTACATTACATAGATACAGGCACTTTACATAGATACAGGTACATTACAGAGATACAGGTACATTACAGAGATACAGGTACATTACATAGATACAGGCACGTTACATAGATACAGGTACATTACAGAGATACAGGCACTTTACATAGATACAGGTACGTTACAGAGATACAGGCACTTTACATAGATACAGGTACATTACAGAGATACAGGCACTTTACATAGATACAGGTACATTACAGAGATACAGGCACTTTACATAGATACAGGTACATTACAGAGATACAGGTACATTACAGAGATACAGGTACATTACATAGATACAGGCATGTTACATAGATACAGGTACATTACAGAGATACAGGCACTTTACATAGATACAGGTACATTACAGAGATACAGGCACTTTACATAGATACAGGTACATTACAGAGATACAGGCACTTTACGTAGATACAGGTACATTACAGAGATACAGGCACTTTACATAGATACAGACACATTACAGAGATACAGGCTCTTTACATAGATACAGACACATTACAGAGATACAGACACATTACAAAGATACAGACACATTACAGAGATACAGACACATTACAGAGATACAGGCACTTTACATAGATGCAGACACATTACAGAGATACAGACACATTACATAGACACAGGTACATTACAGAGATACAGACACATTACAAAGATACAGACACATTACAGAGATACAGACACATTACAGAGATACAGACACATTACAGAGATACAGGCACATTACAGAGATACAGACATATTACATAGATACAGACACATTACAAAGATACAGACATATTACATAGATACAGACACATTACAGAGATACAGGTACATTACATAGATACAGGCACATTACAGAGATACAGACACATTAAATACATACAGACACATTACATAGATACAGACACATTACATAGATACAGACACATTACAGAGATACATACACATTATAGAGATACAGACACATTACAGAGATACATACACATTATAGAGCTAGAGACACATTACAGAGATACATACACATTATAGAGATACAGACACATTACAGAGATACATTACATTACAGAGATAGAGACACATTATAGAGATACAGACACATTATAGAGATACAGACACATTACATAGATACATTACATTACAGAGATAGAGACACATTACAGAGATACATACACATTATAGAGATACAGACACATTACAGAGATACATACACATTATAGAGATACAGACACAGTACGGAGATACAGACACATTACATAGATACAGACATATTACATAGATACAGACACATTACAGAGATACAGACACATCACAGAGACACATTACAAAGACATGTTACAGAGATACAGGCACTTTACATAGATACAGGTACATTACAGAGATACAGACACATTACATAGATACAGACACATTACAGAGATACAGACACATTACATAGATACAGGCACTTTACATAGATACAGGTACATTACAGAGATACAGGTACATTACAGAGATACAGGTACATTACAGAGATACAGGCACTTTACATAGATACAGGTACATTACAGAGATACAGGTACATTACAGATATACAGGTACATTACAGAGATACAGACACATTACAGAGATACAGACACATTACAGAGATACAGGTACATTACATAGATACAGGCACTTTACATAGATACAGGTACATTGCAGAGATACAGGTACATTACAGAGATACAGGTACATTACAGAGATACAGGCACTTTGCATAGATACAGGTACATTACAGAGATACAGGTACATTACAGATATACAGGTACATTACAGAGATACAGACACATTACAGAGATACAGACACATTACAGAGATACAGGTACATTACATAGATACAGGCACTTTACATAGATACAGGTACATTACAGAGATACAGGTACATTACAGAGATACAGGTACATTACATAGATACAGGCACGTTACATAGATACAGGTACATTACAGAGATACAGGCACTTTACATAGATACAGGTACGTTACAGAGATACAGGCACTTTACATAGATACAGGTACATTACAGAGATACAGGCACTTTACATAGATACAGGTACATTACAGAGATACAGGCACTTTACATAGATACAGGTACATTACAGAGATACAGGTACATTACAGAGATACAGGTACATTACATAGATACAGGCACGTTACATAGATACAGGTACATTACAGAGATACAGGCACTTTACATAGATACAGGTACATTACAGAGATACAGGCACTTTACATAGATACAGGTACATTACAGAGATACAGGCACTTTACATAGATACAGGTACATTACAGAGATACAGGCACTTTACATAGATACAGACACATTACAGAGATACAGGCTCTTTACATAGATACAGACACATTACAGAGATACAGACACATTACAAAGATACAGACACATTACAGAGATACAGACACATTACAGAGATACAGGCACTTTACATAGATGCAGACACATTACAGAGATACAGACACATTACATAGACACAGGTACATTACAGAGATACAGACACATTACAAAGATACAGACACATTACAGAGATACAGACACATTACAGAGATACAGACACATTACAGAGATACAGGCACATTACAGAGATACAGACATATTACATAGATACAGACACATTACAAAGATACAGACATATTACATAGATACAGACACATTACAGAGATACAGGTACATTACATAGATACAGGCACATTACAGAGATACAGACACATTACAGAGATACATTACATTACAGAGATAGAGACACATTACAGAGATACATACACATTATAGAGATACAGACACAGTACGGAGATACAGACACATTACAGAGATAGAGACACATTACAGAGATACAGACACATTACAGAGATACAGACATATTACATAGATACAGACACATTACATAGATACAGACACATTACAGAGACACATTACAAAGACATGTTAGAGAGATACAGGCACTTTACATAGATACAGGTACATTACAGAGATACAGACACATTACATAGATACAGACACATTACAGCGATACAGACACATTACAGAGATACAGGTACATTACATAGATACAGGCACTTTACATAGATACAGGTACATTACAGAGATACAGGTACATTACAGAGATACAGGTACATTACATAGATACAGGCACGTTACATAGATACAGGTACATTACAGAGATACAGGCACTTTACATAGATACAGACACATTACAGAGATACAGGCTCTTTACATAGATACAGACACATTACAGAGATACAGACACATTACAAAGATACAGACACATTACAGAGATACAGACACATTACAGAGATACAGGCACTTTACATAGATGCAGACACATTACAGAGATACAGACACATTACATAGACACAGGTACATTACAGACATACAGACACATTGCAAAGATACAGACACATTACAGAGATACAGACACATTATAGAGATACAGACACAGTACGGAGATACAGACACATTACATAGATACAGACATATTACATAGATACAGACACATTACAGAGATACAGACACATCACAGAGACACATTACAAAGACATGTTACAGGGATACAGGCACTTTACATAGATACAGGTACATTACAGAGATACAGACACATTACATAGATACAGACACATTACAGAGATACAGACACATTACATAGATACAGGCACTTTACATAGATACAGGTACATTACAGAGATACAGGTACATTACAGAGATACAGGTACATTACAGAGATACAGGCACTTTACATAGATACAGGTACATTACAGAGATACAGGTACATTACAGATATACAGGTACATTACAGAGATACAGACACATTACAGAGATACAGACACATTACAGAGATACAGGTACATTACATAGATACAGGCACTTTACATAGATACAGGTACATTGCAGAGATACAGGTACATTACAGAGATACAGGTACATTACAGAGATACAGGCACTTTGCATAGATACAGGTACATTACAGAGATACAGGTACATTACAGATATACAGGTACATTACAGAGATACAGACACATTACAGAGATACAGACACATTACAGAGATACAGGTACATTACATAGATACAGGCACTTTACATAGATACAGGTACATTACAGAGATACAGGTACATTACAGAGATACAGGTACATTACATAGATACAGGCACGTTACATAGATACAGGTACATTACAGAGATACAGGCACTTTACATAGATACAGGTACGTTACAGAGATACAGGCACTTTACATAGATACAGGTACATTACAGAGATACAGGCACTTTACATAGATACAGGTACATTACAGAGATACAGGTACATTACAGAGATACAGGTACATTACATAGATACAGGCACGTTACATAGATACAGGTACATTACAGAGATACAGGCACTTTACATAGATACAGGTACATTACAGAGATACAGACACATTACATAGATACAGGTACATTACAGAGATACAGGCACTTTACATAGATACAGGTACATTACAGAGATACAGGCACTTTACATAGATACAGACACATTACAGAGATACAGGCTCTTTACATAGATACAGACACTTTACATAGATACAGGTACATTACAGAGATACAGGTACATTACAGAGATACAGGTACATTACATAGATACAGGCACGTTACATAGATACAGGTACATTACAGAGATACAGGCACTTTACATAGATACAGACACATTACAGAGATACAGGCTCTTTACATAGATACAGACACATTACAGAGATACAGACACATTACAAAGATACAGACACATTACAGAGATACAGACACATTACAGAGATACAGGCACTTTACATAGATGCAGACACATTACAGAGATACAGACACATTACATAGACACAGGTACATTACAGAGATACAGACACATTGCAAAGATACAGACACATTACAGAGATACAGACACATTATAGAGATACAGACACAGTACGGAGATACAGACACATTACATAGATACAGACATATTACATAGATACAGACACATTACAGAGATACAGACACATCACAGAGACACATTACAAAGACATGTTACAGAGATACAGGCACTTTACATAGATACAGACACATTACAGAGATACAGACACATTACATAGATACAGGCACTTTACATAGATACAGGTACATTACAGAGATACAGGTACATTACAGAGATACAGGTACATTACAGAGATACAGGCACTTTACATAGATACAGGTACATTACAGAGATACAGGTACATTACAGATATACAGGTACATTACAGAGATACAGACACATTACAGAGATACAGACACATTACAGAGATACAGGTACATTACATAGATACAGGCACTTTACATAGATACAGGTACATTGCAGAGATACAGGTACATTACAGAGATACAGGTACATTACAGAGATACAGACACATTACAGAGATACAGGTACATTACAGAGATACAGGTACATTACATAGATACAGGTACATTACAGAGATACAGACACATTACAGAGATACAGACACATTACAGAGATACAGGTACATTACATAGATACAGGCACTTTACATAGATACAGGTACATTACAGAGATACAGGTACATTACAGAGATACAGGTACATTACATAGATACAGGCACGTTACATAGATACAGGTACATTACAGAGATACAGGCACTTTACATAGATACAGGTACGTTACAGAGATACAGGCACTTTACATAGATACAGGTACATTACAGAGATACAGGCACTTTACATAGATACAGGTACATTACAGAGATACAGGCACTTTACATAGATACAGGTACATTACAGAGATACAGGTACATTACAGAGATAGAGGTACATTACATAGATACAGGCACGTTACATAGATACAGGTACATTACAGAGATACAGGCACTTTACATAGATACAGGTACATTACAGAGATACAGGCACTTTACATAGATACAGGTACATTACAGAGATACAGGCACTTTACATAGATACAGGTACATTACAGAGATACAGGCACTTTACATAGATACAGACACATTACAGAGATACAGGCTCTTTACATAGATACAGACACATTACAGAGATACAGACACATTACAAAGATACAGACACATTACAGAGATACAGACACATTACAGAGATACAGGCACTTTACATAGATGCAGACACATTACAGAGATACAGACACATTACATAGACACAGGTACATTACAGAGATACAGACACATTACAAAGATACAGACACATTACAGAGATACAGACACATTACAGAGATACAGGTACATTACATAGATACAGGCACTTTACATAGATACAGGTACATTACAGAGATACAGGTACAATACAGAGATACAGGTACATTACATAGATACAGGCACGTTACATAGATACAGGTACATTACAGAGATACAGGCACTTTACATAGATACAGGTACGTTACAGAGATACAGGCACTTTACATAGATACAGGTACATTACAGAGATACAGGCACTTTACATAGATACAGGTACATTACAGAGATACAGGCACTTTACATAGATACAGGTACATTACAGAGATACAGGTACATTACAGAGATACAGGTACATTACATAGATACAGGCACGTTACATAGATACAGGTACATTACAGAGATACAGGCACTTTACATAGATACAGGTACATTACAGAGATACAGGCACTTTACATAGATACAGGTACATTACAGAGATACAGGCACTTTACTTAGATACAGGTACATTACAGAGATACAGGCACTTTACATAGATACAGACACATTACAGAGATACAGGCTCTTTACATAGATACAGACACATTACAGAGATACAGACACATTACAAAGATACAGACACATTACAGAGATACAGACACATTACAGAGATACAGGCACTTTACATAGATGCAGACACATTACAGAGATACAGACACATTACATAGACACAGGTACATTACAGAGATACAGACACATTACAAAGATACAGACACATTACAGAGATACAGACACATTACAGAGATACAGACACATTACAGAGATACAGGCACATTACAGAGATACAGACATATTACATAGATACAGACACATTACAAAGATACAGACATATTACATAGATACAGACACATTACAGAGATACAGGTACATTACATAGATACAGGCACATTACAGAGATACAGACACATTACAGAGATACATTACATTACAGAGATAGAGACACATTACAGAGATACATACACATTATAGAGATACAGACACAGTACGGAGATACAGACACATTACAGAGATAGAGACACATTACAGAGATACAGACACATTACAGAGATACAGACATATTACATAGATACAGACACATTACATAGATACAGACACATTACAGAGACACATTACAAAGACATGTTAGAGAGATACAGGCACTTTACATAGATACAGGTACATTACAGAGATACAGACACATTACATAGATACAGACACATTACAGAGATACAGACACATTACAGAGATACAGGTACATTACAGAGATACAGACACATTACAGCGATACAGACACATTACAGAGATACAGGTACATTACATAGATACAGGCACTTTACATAGATACAGGTACATTACAGAGATACAGGTACATTACAGAGATACAGGTACATTACATAGATACAGGCACGTTACATAGATACAGGTACATTACAGAGATACAGGCACTTTACATAGATACAGACACATTACAGAGATACAGGCTCTTTACATAGATACAGACACATTACAGAGATACAGACACATTACAAAGATACAGACACATTACAGAGATACAGACACATTACAGAGATACAGGCACTTTACATAGATGCAGACACATTACAGAGATACAGACACATTACATAGACACAGGTACATTACAGAGATACAGACACATTGCAAAGATACAGACACATTACAGAGATACAGACACATTATAGAGATACAGACACAGTACGGAGATACAGACACATTACATAGATACAGACATATTACATAGATACAGACACATTACAGAGATACAGACACATCACAGAGACACATTACAAAGACATGTTACAGAGATACAGGCACTTTACATAGATACAGGTACATTACAGAGATACAGACACATTACATAGATACAGACACATTACAGAGATACAGACACATTACATAGATACAGGCACTTTACATAGATACAGGTACATTACAGAGATACAGGTACATTACAGAGATACAGGTACATTACAGAGATACAGGCACTTTACATAGATACAGGTACATTACAGAGATACAGGTACATTACAGATATACAGGTACATTACAGAGATACAGACACATTACAGAGATACAGACACATTACAGAGATACAGGTACATTACATAGATACAGGCACTTTACATAGATACAGGTACATTACAGAGATACAGGTACATTACAGAGATACAGGTACATTACATAGATACAGAAACGTTACATAGATACAGGTACATTACAGAGATACAGGCACTTTACATAGATACAGGTACGTTACAGAGATACAGGCACTTTACATAGATACAGGTACATTACAGAGATACAGGCACTTTACATAGATACAGGTACATTACAGAGATACAGGCACTTTACATAGATACAGGTACATTACAGAGATACAGGTACATTACAGAGATACAGGTACATTACATAGATACAGGCACGTTACATAGATACAGGTACATTACAGAGATACAGGCACTTTACATAGATACAGGTACATTACAGAGATACAGGCACTTTACATAGATACAGGTACATTACAGAGATACAGGCACTTTACATAGATACAGGTACATTACAGAGATACAGGCACTTTACATAGATACAGACACATTACAGAGATACAGGCTCTTTACATAGATACAGACACATTACAGAGATACAGACACATTACAAAGATACAGACACATTACAGAGATACAGACACATTACAGAGATACAGGCACTTTACATAGATGCAGACACATTACAGAGATACAGACACATTACATAGACACAGGTACATTACAGAGATACAGACACATTACAAAGATACAGACACATTACAGAGATACAGACACATTACAGAGATACAGACACATTACAGAGATACAGGCACATTACAGAGATACAGACATATTACATAGATACAGACACATTACAAAGATACAGACATATTACATAGATACAGACACATTACAGAGATACAGGTACATTACATAGATACAGGCACATTACAGAGATACAGACACATTACATAGATACATTACATTACAGAGATAGAGACACATTACAGAGATACATACACATTATAGAGATACAGACACAGTACGGAGATACAGACACATTACAGAGATAGAGACACATTACAGAGATACAGACACATTACAGAGATACAGACATATTACATAGATACAGACACATTACATAGATACAGACACATTACAGAGACACATTACAAAGACATGTTAGAGAGATACAGGCACTTTACATAGATACAGGTATATTACAGAGATACAGACACATTACATAGATACAGACACATTACAGAGATACAGACACATTACAGAGATACAGGTACATTACAGAGATACAGACACATTACAGCGATACAGACACATTACAGAGATACAGGTACATTACATAGATACAGGCACTTTACATAGATACAGGTACATTACAGAGATACAGGTACATTACAGAGATACAGGTACATTACATAGATACAGGCACGTTACATAGATACAGGTACATTACAGAGATACAGGCACTTTACATAGATACAGACACATTACAGAGATACAGGCTCTTTACATAGATACAGACACATTACAGAGATACAGACACATTACAAAGATACAGACACATTACAGAGATACAGACACATTACAGAGATACAGGCACTTTACACAGATGCAGACACATTACAGAGATACAGACACATTACATAGACACAGGTACATTACAGAGATACAGACACATTGCAAAGATACAGACACATTACAGAGATACAGACACATTACAGAGATACAGACACATTACAGAGATACAGGCACATTACAGAGATACAGACACATTACAAAGATACAGACACATTACAGAGATACAGACACATTACAGAGATACATTACAGAGACACATCACAGAGATGCAGACAAATTACAGAGATAGAGACACATTACAGAGATACAGACACATTACAGAGATACAGGCACTTTACATAGATACAGACACATTACAAAGATACAGAGACATCACAGAGATACAGACACATTACAGAGATACATTACAGAGACACATTACAGAGATACAGACACATTACATACATACAGACACATTACATAGATACAGACACATTACATAGATACAGACACATTACAGAGATACATACACATTATAGAGATACAGACACATTACAGAGATACATTACATTACAGAGATAGAGACACATTACAGAGATACATACACATTATAGAGATACAGACACATTACATAGATACAGACACATTACATAGATACAGACACATTACAGAGATACATACACATTATAGAGATACAGACACATTACAGAGATACATTACATTACAGAGATAGAGACACATTACAGAGATACATACACATTATAGAGATACAGACACATTACATACATACAGACACATTACATAGATACAGACACATTACATAGATACAGATACATTACAGAGATACATACACATTATAGAGATACAGACACATTACAGAGATACATACACATTATAGAGATAGAGACACATTACAGAGATACATACACATTATAGAGATACAGACACATTAAAGAGATACATTACATTACAGAGATAGAGACACATTATAGAGATACAGACACATTATAGAGATACAGACACATTACATAGATACATTACATTACAGAGATAGAGACACATTACAGAGATACATACACATTATAGAGATACAGACACAGTACGGAGATACAGACACATTACATAGATACAGACACATTACAAAGATACAGACATATTACATAGATACAGACACATTACAGAGATACAGGTACATTACATAGATACAGGCACATTACAGAGATAGAGACACATTACATAGATACATTACATTACAGAGATAGAGACACATTACAGAGATACATACACATTATAGAGATACAGACACAGTACGGAGATACAGACACATTACAGAGATAGAGACACATTACAGAGATACAGACACATTACAGAGATACAGACATATTACATAGATACAGACACATTACATAGATACAGACACATTACAGAGACACATTACAAAGACATGTTAGAGAGATACAGGCACTTTACATAGATACAGGTACATTACAGAGATACAGACACATTACATAGATACAGACACATTACAGAGATACAGACATATTACATAGATACAGACACATTACATAGATACAGACACATTACAGAGACACATTACAAAGACATGTTAGAGAGATACATGCACTTTACATAGATACAGGTACATTACAGAGATACAGACACATTACATAGATACAGACACATTACAGAGATACAGACACATTACAGAGATACAGGTACATTACAGAGATACAGACACATTACAGCGATACAGACACATTACAGAGATACAGGTACATTACATAGATACAGGCACTTTACATAGATACAGGTACATTACAGAGATACAGGTACATTACAGAGATACAGGTACATTACATAGATACAGGCACGTTACATAGATACAGGTACATTACAGAGATACAGGCACTTTACATAGATACAGACACATTACAGAGATACAGGCTCTTTACATAGATACAGACACATTACAGAGATACAGACACATTACAAAGATACAGACACATTACAGAGATACAGACACATTACAGAGATACAGGCACTTTACATAGATGCAGACACATTACAGAGATACAGACACATTACATAGACACAGGTACATTACAGAGATACAGACACATTGCAAAGATACAGACACATTACAGAGATACAGACACATTACAGAGATACAGACACATTACAGAGATACAGGAACATTACAGAGATACAGACACATTACAAAGATACAGACACATTACAGAGATACAGACACATTACAGAGATACATTACAGAGACACATCACAGAGATGCAGACAAATTACAGAGATAGAGACACATTACAGAGATACAGACACATTACAGAGATACAGGCACTTTACATAGATACAGACACATTACAAAGATACAGAGACATCACAGAGATACAGACACATTACAGAGATACATTACAGAGACACATTACAGAGATACAGACACATTACATACATACAGACACATTACATAGATACAGACACATTACATAGATACAGACACATTACAGAGATACATATACATTATAGAGATACAGACACATTACAGAGATACATTACATTACAGAGATAGAGACACATTACAGAGATACATACACATTATAGAGATACAGACACATTACATACATACAGACACATTACATAGATACAGACACATTACATAGATACAGACACATTACAGAGATACAGACACATTACAGAGATACAGGTACATTACATAGATACAGGCACTTTACATAGATACAGGTACATTACAGAGATACAGGTACATTACAGAGATACAGGTACATTACATAGATACAGGCACGTTACATAGGTACAGGTACATTACAGAGATACAGGCACTTTACATAGATACAGGTACGTTACAGAGATACAGGCACTTTACATAGATACAGGTACATTACAGAGATACAGGCACTTTACATAGATACAGGTACATTACAGAGATACAGGCACTTTACATAGATACAGGTACATTACAGAGATACAGGTACATTACAGAGATACAGGTACATTACATAGATACAGGCACGTTACATAGATACAGGTACATTACAGAGATACAGGCACTTTACATAGATACAGGTACATTACAGAGATACAGGCACTTTACATAGATACAGGTACATTACAGAGATACAGGCACTTTACATAGATACAGGTACATTACAGAGATACAGGCACTTTACATAGATACAGACACATTACAGAGATACAGGCTCTTTACATAGATACAGACACATTACAGAGATACAGACACATTACAAAGATACAGACACATTACAGAGATACAGACACATTACAGAGATACAGGCACTTTACATAGATGCAGACACATTACAGAGATACAGACACATTACATAGACACAGGTACATTACAGAGATACAGACACATTACAAAGATACAGACACATTACAGAGATACAGACACATTACAGAGATACAGACACATTACAGAGATACAGGCACATTACAGAGATACAGACATATTACATAGATACAGACACATTACAAAGATACAGACATATTACATAGATACAGACACATTACAGAGATACAGGTACATTACATAGATACAGGCACATTACAGAGATACAGACACATTACATAGATACATTACATTACAGAGATAGAGACACATTACAGAGATACATACACATTATAGAGATACAGACACAGTACGGAGATACAGACACATTACAGAGATACAGACACATTACAGAGATACAGACACATTACAGAGATACAGACATATTACATAGATACAGACACATTACATAGATACAGACACATTACAGAGACACATTACAAAGACATGTTAGAGAGATACAGGCACTTTACATAGATACAGGTACATTACAGAGATACAGACACATTACATAGATACAGACACATTACAGAGATACAGACACATTACAGAGATACAGGTACATTACAGAGATACAGACACATTACAGCGATACAGACACATTACAGAGATACAGGTACATTACATAGATACAGGCACTTTACATAGATACAGGTACATTACAGAGATACAGGTACATTACAGAGATACAGGTACATTACATAGATACAGGCACGTTACATAGATACAGGTACATTACAGAGATACAGGCACTTTACATAGATACAGACACATTACAGAGATACAGGCTCTTTACATAGATACAGACACATTATAGAGATACAGACACATTACAAAGATACAGACACATTACAGAGATACAGACACATTACAGAGATACAGGCACTTTACACAGATGCAGACACATTACAGAGATACAGACACATTACATAGACACAGGTACATTACAGAGATACAGACACATTGCAAAGATACAGACACATTACAGAGATACAGACACATTACAGAGATACAGACACATTACAGAGATACAGGCACATTACAGAGATACAGACACATTACAAAGATACAGACACATTACAGAGATACAGACACATTACAGAGATACATTACAGAGACACATCACAGAGATGCAGACAAATTACAGAGATAGAGACACATTACAGAGATACAGACACATTACAGAGATACAGGCACTTTACATAGATACAGACACATTACAAAGATACAGAGACATCACAGAGATACAGACACATTACAGAGATACATTACAGAGACACATTACAGAGATACAGACACATTACATACATACAGACACATTACATAGATACAGACACATTACATAGATACAGACACATTACAGAGATACATACACATTATAGAGATACAGACACATTACAGAGATACATTACATTACAGAGATAGAGACACATTACAGAGATACATACACATTATAGAGATACAGACACATTACATAGATACAGACACATTACATCGATACAGACACATTACAGAGATACATACACATTATAGAGATACAGACACATTACAGAGATACATTACATTACAGAGATAGAGACACATTACAGAGATACATACACATTATAGAGATACAGACACATTACATACATACAGACACATTACATAGATACAGACACATTACATAGATACAGACACATTACAGAGATACATACACATTATAGAGATACAGACACATTACAGAGATACATACACATTATAGAGATAGAGACACATTACAGAGATACATACACATTATAGAGATACAGACACATTAAAGAGATACATTACATTACAGAGATAGAGACACATTATAGAGATACAGACACATTATAGAGATACAGACACATTACATAGATACATTACATTACAGAGATAGAGACACATTACAGAGATACATACACATTATAGAGATACAGACACAGTACGGAGATACAGACACATTACATAGATACAGACACATTACAAAGATACAGACATATTACATAGATACAGACACATTACAGAGATACAGGTACATTACATAGATACAGGCACATTACAGAGATAGAGACACATTACATAGATACATTACATTACAGAGATAGAGACACATTACAGAGATACATACACATTATAGAGATACAGACACAGTACGGAGATACAGACACATTACAGAGATAGAGACACATTACAGAGATACAGACACATTACAGAGATACAGACATATTACATAGATACAGACACATTACATAGATACAGACACATTACAGAGACACATTACAAAGACATGTTAGAGAGATACAGGCACTTTACATAGATACAGGTACATTACAGAGATACAGACACATTACATAGATACAGACACATTACAGAGATACAGACACATTACAGAGATACAGGTACATTACAGAGATACAGGCACTTTACATAGATACAGGTACATTACAGAGATACAGGTACATTACAGATATACAGGTACATTACAGAGATACAGACACATTACAGAGATACAGACACATTACAGAGATACAGGTACATTACATAGATACAGGCACTTTACATAGATACAGGTACATTACAGAGATACAGGTACATTACAGAGATACAGGTACATTACATAGATACAGGTACATTACAGAGATACAGGTACATTACAGAGATACAGGCACTTTACATATATACAGGTACATTACAGAGATACAGGTACATTACAGATATACAGGTACATTACAGAGATACAGACACATTACAGAGATACAGACACATTACAGAGATACAGGTACATTACATAGATACAGGCACTTTACATAGATACAGGTACATTACAGAGATACAGGTACATTACATAGATACAGGTACATTACATAGATACAGGCACTTTACATAGATACAGGTACATTACATAGATACAGGCACTTTGCATAGATACAGGTACATTACAGAGATACAGGTACATTACATATATACAGGTACATTACAGAGATACAGACACATTACAGAGATACAGACACATTACAGAGATACAGGTACATTACATAGATACAGGCACTTTACATAGATACAGGTACATTACAGAGATGCAGGTACATTACAGAGATACAGGTACATTACATAGATACAGGCACTTTACATAGATACAGGTACATTACAGAGATACATGCACTTTACATAGATACAGGTACATTACAGAGATACAGGCACTTTACATAGATACAGGTACATTACAGAGATACAGGCACTTTACATAGATACAGGTACATTACAGAGATACAGGCACTTTACATAGATACAGGTACATTACAGAGATACAGGCACTTTACATAGATACAGACACATTACAGAGATACAGGCACTTTACATAGATACAGACACATTACAGAGATACAGACACATTACAGAGATACAGACACATTACAGAGATACAGACACATTACAGAGATACAGACACATTACAGAGATACATTACAGAGACACATCACAGAGATGCAGACAAATTACAGAGATAGAGACACATTACAGAGATACAGACACATTACAGAGATACAGGCACTTTACATAGATACAGACACATTACAAAGATACAGAGACATCACAGAGATACAGACACATTACAGAGATACATTACAGAGACACATTACAGAGATACAGACACATTACATACATACAGACACATTACATAGATACAGACACATTACATAGATACAGACACATTACAGAGATACATACACATTATAGAGATACAGACACATTACAGAGATACATTACATTACAGAGATAGAGACACATTACAGAGATACATACACATTATAGAGATACAGACACATTACATACATACAGACACATTACATAGATACAGACACATTACATAGATACAGACACATTACAGAGATACATACACATTATAGAGATACAGACACATTACAGAGATACATACACATTATAGAGATAGAGACACATTACAGAGATACATACACATTATAGAGATACAGACACATTAAAGAGATACATTACATTACAGAGATAGAGACACATTATAGAGATACAGACACATTATAGAGATACAGACACATTACATAGATACATTACATTACAGAGATAGAGACACATTACAGAGATACATACACATTATAGAGATACAGACACAGTACGGAGATACAGACACATTACATAGATACAGACACATTACAAAGATACAGACATATTACATAGATACAGACACATTACAGAGATACAGGTACATTACATAGATACAGGCACATTACAGAGATAGAGACACATTACATAGATACATTACATTACAGAGATAGAGACACATTACAGAGATACATACACATTATAGAGATACAGACACAGTACGGAGATACAGACACATTACAGAGATAGAGACACATTACAGAGATACAGACACATTACAGAGATACAGACATATTACATAGATACAGACACATTACATAGATACAGACACATTACAGAGACACATTACAAAGACATGTTAGAGAGATACAGGCACTTTACATAGATACAGGTACATTACAGAGATACAGACACATTACATAGATACAGACACATTACAGAGATACAGACACATTACAGAGATACAGGTACATTACAGAGATACAGGCACTTTACATAGATACAGGTACATTACAGAGATACAGGTACATTACAGATATACAGGTACATTACAGAGATACAGACACATTACAGAGATACAGACACATTACAGAGATACAGGTACATTACATAGATACAGGCACTTTACATAGATACAGGTACATTACAGAGATACAGGTACATTACAGAGATACAGGTACATTACATAGATACAGGTACATTACAGAGATACAGGTACATTACAGAGATACAGGCACTTTACATATATACAGGTACATTACAGAGATACAGGTACATTACAGATATACAGGTACATTACAGAGATACAGACACATTACAGAGATACAGACACATTACAGAGATACAGGTACATTACATAGATACAGGCACTTTACATAGATACAGGTACATTACATAGATACAGGTACATTACATAGATACAGGCACTTTGCATAGATACAGGTACATTACAGAGATACAGGTACATTACATATATAAAGGTACATTACAGAGATACAGACACATTACAGAGATACAGACACATTACAGAGATACAGGTACATTACATAGATACAGGCACTTTACATAGATACAGGTACATTACAGAGATGCAGGTACATTACAGAGATACAGGTACATTACATAGATACAGGCACTTTACATAGATACAGGTACATTACAGAGATACATGCACTTTACATAGATACAGGTACATTACAGAGATACAGGCACTTTACATAGATACAGGTACATTACAGAGATACAGGCACTTTACATAGATACAGGTACATTACAGAGATACAGGCACTTTACATAGATACAGGTACATTACAGAGATACAGGCACTTTACATAGATGCAGACACATTACAGAGACACAGGTACATTACAGAGATACAGACACATTACAAAGATACAGACACATTACAGAGATACAGATACATTACAGAGATACAGGCACTTTACATAGATACAGACACATTACAGAGATACAGGCACTTTACATAGATACAGACACATTACAGAGATACAGACACATTACAGAGATACAGACACATTACAGAGATACAGACACATTACAGAGATACAGGCACTTTACATAGATGCAGACACATTACAGAGACACAGGTACATTACAGAGATACAGGCACATTACAGAGATACAGACACATTACAAAGATACAGACACATTACAGAGATAGAGACACATTACAGAGATACAGACACATTACAGAGATACAGACACATTACATAGATACAGACACATTACAGAGATACAGACTCATTACAGAGATACAGACACATTACAGAGATACATTACAGAGACACATCACAGAGATGCAGACACATTACAGAGATAGAGACACATTACAGAGATACAGACACATTACAGAGATACAGACACATTACAGAGATACAGGTACATTACATAGATACAGGCACTTTACATAGATACAGGTACATTACAGAGATACAGGTACATTACAGAGACACAGGTACATTACATAGATACAGGCACTTTACATAGATACAGGTACATTACAGAGATACATGCACTTTACATAGATACAGGTACATTACAGAGATACAGGCACTTTACATAGATACAGGTACATTACAGAGATACAGGCACTTTACATAGATACAGGTACATTACAGAGATACAGGCACTTTACATAGATACAGACACATTACAGAGATACAGGCTCTTTACATAGATACAGACACATTACAGAGATACAGACACATTACAAAGATACAGACACATTACAGAGATACAGACACATTACAGAGATACAGGCACTTTACATAGATGCAGACACATTACAGAGATACAGACACATTACATAGACACAGGTACATTACAGAGATACAGACACATTACAAAGATACAGACACATTACAGAGATACAGACACATTACAGAGATACAGACACATTACAGAGATACAGGCACATTACAGAGATACAGACATATTACATAGATACAGACACATTACAAAGATACAGACATATTACATAGATACAGACACATTACAGAGATACAGGTACATTACATAGATACAGGCACATTACAGAGATACAGACACATTACAGAGATACATTACATTACAGAGATAGAGACACATTACAGAGATACATACACATTATAGAGATACAGACACAGTACGGAGATACAGACACATTACAGAGATAGAGACACATTACAGAGATACAGACACATTACAGAGATACAGACATATTACATAGATACAGACACATTACATAGATACAGACACATTACAGAGACACATTACAAAGACATGTTAGAGAGATACAGGCACTTTACATAGATACAGGTATATTACAGAGATACAGACACATTACATAGATACAGACACATTACAGCGATACAGACACATTACAGAGATACAGGTACATTACATAGATACAGGCACTTTACATAGATACAGGTACATTACAGAGATACAGGTACATTACAGAGATACAGGTACATTACAGAGATACAGGCACGTTACATAGATACAGGTACATTACAGAGATACAGGCACTTTACATAGATACAGACACATTACAGAGATACAGGCTCTTTACATAGATACAGACACATTACAGAGATACAGACACATTACAAAGATACAGACACATTACAGAGATACAGACACATTACAGAGATACAGGCACTTTACATAGATGCAGACACATTACAGAGATACAGACACATTACATAGACACAGGTACATTACAGACATACAGACACATTGCAAAGATACAGACACATTACAGAGATACAGACACATTATAGAGATACAGACACAGTACGGAGATACAGACACATTACATAGATACAGACATATTACATAGATACAGACACATTACAGAGATACAGACACATCACAGAGACACATTACAAAGACATGTTACAGAGATACAGGCACTTTACATAGATACAGGTACATTACAGAGATACAGACACATTACATAGATACAGACACATTACAGAGATACAGACACATTACATAGATACAGGCACTTTACATAGATACAGGTACATTACAGAGATACAGGTACATTACAGAGATACAGGTACATTACAGAGATACAGGCACTTTACATAGATACAGGTACATTACAGAGATACAGGTACATTACAGATATACAGGTACATTACAGAGATACAGACACATTACAGAGATACAGACACATTACAGAGATACAGGTACATTACATAGATACAGGCACTTTACATAGATACAGGTACATTACAGAGATACAGGTACATTACAGAGATACAGGTACATTACATAGATACAGGCACGTTACATAGATACAGGTACATTACAGAGATACAGGCACTTTACATAGATACAGGTACATTACAGAGATACAGGCACTTTACATAGATACAGGTACATTACAGAGATACAGGCACTTTACATAGATACAGGTACATTACAGAGATACAGGCACTTTACATAGATACAGACACATTACAGAGATAAAGGCTCTTTACATAGATACAGACACATTACAGAGATACAGACACATTACAAAGATACAGACACATTACAGAGATACAGACACATTACAGAGATACAGGCACTTTACATAGATGCAGACACATTACAGAGATACAGACACATTACATAGACACAGGTACATTACAGAGATACAGACACATTACAAAGATACAGACACATTACAGAGATACAGACACATTACAGAGATACAGACACATTACAGAGATACAGGCACATTACAGAGATACAGACACATTACAAAGATACAGACACATTACAGAGATACAGACACATTACAGACATACATTACAGAGACACATCACAGAGATGCAGACAAATTACAGAGATAGAGACACATTACAGAGATACAGACACATTACAGAGATACAGGCACTTTACATAGATACAGACACATTACAAAGATACAGAGACATCACAGAGATACAGACACATTACAGAGATACATTACAGAGACACATTACAGAGATACAGACACATTACATACATACAGACACATTACATAGATACAGACACATTACATAGATACAGACACATTACAGAGATACATACACATTATAGAGATACAGACACATTACAGAGATACATTACATTACAGAGATAGAGACACATTACAGAGATACATACACATTATAGAGATACAGACACATTACATACATACAGACACATTACATAGATACAGACACATTACAGAGATACATACACATTATAGAGATACAGACACATTACAGAGATACATACACATTATAGAGCTAGAGACACATTACAGAGATACATACACATTATAGAGATACAGACACATTACAGAGATACATTACATTACAGAGATAGAGACACATTATAGAGATACAGACACATTATAGAGATACAGACACATTACAGAGATACATACACATTATAGAGCTAGAGACACATTACAGAGATACATACACATTACAGAGATACATACACATTATAGAGATACAGACACATTACAGAGATACATACACATTATAGAGATACAGACACAGTACGGAGATACAGACACATTACATAGATACAGACATATTACATAATTACAGACACATTACAGAGATTCAGACACATTACAGAGACACATTACAAAGACATGTTACAGAGATACAGGCACTTTACATAGATACAGGTACATTACAGAGATACAGACACATTACATAGATACAGACACATTACAGAGATACAGACACATTACATAGATACAGGCACTTTACATAGATACAGGTACATTACAGAGATACAGGTACATTACAGAGATACAGGTACATTACAGAGATACAGGCACTTTACATAGATACAGGTACATTACAGAGATACAGGTACATTACAGATATACAGGTACATTACAGAGATACAGACACATTACAGAGATACAGACACATTACAGAGATACAGGTACATTATATAGATACAGGCACTTTACATAGATACAGGTACATTGCAGAGATACAGGTACATTACAGAGATACAGGTACATTACAGAGATACAGGCACTTTGCATAGATACAGGTACATTACAGAGATACAGGTACATTACAGATATACAGGTACATTACAGAGATACAGACACATTACAGAGATACAGACACATTACAGAGATACAGGTACATTACATAGATACAGGCACTTTACATAGATACAGGTACATTACAGAGATACAGGTACATTACAGAGATACAGGTACATTACATAGATACAGGCACGTTACATAGATACAGGTACATTACAGAGATACAGGCACTTTACATAGATACAGGTACGTTACAGAGATACAGGCACTTTACATAGATACAGGTACATTACAGAGATACAGGCACTTTACATAGATACAGGTACATTACAGAGATACAGGCACTTTACATAGATACAGGTACATTACAGAGATACAGGTACATTACAGAGATACAGGTACATTACATAGATACAGGCATGTTACATAGATACAGGTACATTACAGAGATACAGGCACTTTACATAGATACAGGTACATTACAGAGATACAGGCACTTTACATAGATACAGGTACATTACAGAGATACAGGCACTTTACGTAGATACAGGTACATTACAGAGATACAGGCACTTTACATAGATACAGACACATTACAGAGATACAGGCTCTTTACATAGATACAGACACATTACAGAGATACAGACACATTACAAAGATACAGACACATTACAGAGATACAGACACATTACAGAGATACAGGCACTTTACATAGATGCAGACACATTACAGAGATACAGACACATTACATAGACACAGGTACATTACAGAGATACAGACACATTACAAAGATACAGACACATTACAGAGATACAGACACATTACAGAGATACAGACACATTACAGAGATACAGGCACATTACAGAGATACAGACATATTACATAGATACAGACACATTACAAAGATACAGACATATTACATAGATACAGACACATTACAGAGATACAGGTACATTACATAGATACAGGCACATTACAGAGATACAGACACATTAAATACATACAGACACATTACATAGATACAGACACATTACATAGATACAGACACATTACAGAGATACATACACATTATAGAGATACAGACACATTACAGAGATACATACACATTATAGAGCTAGAGACACATTACAGAGATACATACACATTACAGAGATACAGGCACTTTACATAGATGCAGACACATTACAGAGATACAGACACATTACATAGACACAGGTACATTACAGACATACAGACACATTGCAAAGATACAGACACATTACAGAGATACAGACACATTATAGAGATACAGACACAGTACGGAGATACAGACACATTACATAGATACAGACATATTACATAGATACAGACACATTACAGAGATACAGACACATCACAGAGACACATTACAAAGACATGTTACAGAGATACAGGCACTTTACATAGATACAGGTACATTACAGAGATACAGACACATTACATAGATACAGACACATTACAGAGATACAGACACATTACATAGATACAGGCACTTTACATAGATACAGGTACATTACAGAGATACAGGTACATTACAGAGATACAGGTACATTACAGAGATACAGGCACTTTACATAGATACAGGTACATTACAGAGATACAGGTACATTACAGATATACAGGTACATTACAGAGATACAGACACATTACAGAGATACAGACACATTACAGAGATACAGGTACATTACATAGATACAGGCACTTTACATAGATACAGGTACATTACAGAGATACAGGTACATTACAGAGATACAGGTACATTACATAGATACAGGCACGTTACATAGATACAGGTACATTACAGAGATACAGGCACTTTACATAGATACAGGTACATTACAGAGATACAGGCACTTTACATAGATACAGGTACATTACAGAGATACAGGCACTTTACATAGATACAGGTACATTACAGAGATACAGGCACTTTACATAGATACAGACACATTACAGAGATAAAGGCTCTTTACATAGATACAGACACATTACAGAGATACAGACACATTACAAAGATACAGACACATTACAGAGATACAGACACATTACAGAGATACAGGCACTTTACATAGATGCAGACACATTACAGAGATACAGACACATTACATAGACACAGGTACATTACAGAGATACAGACACATTACAAAGATACAGACACATTACAGAGATACAGACACATTACAGAGATACAGACACATTACAGAGATACAGGCACATTACAGAGATACAGACACATTACAAAGATACAGACACATTACAGAGATACAGACACATTACAGACATACATTACAGAGACACATCACAGAGATGCAGACAAATTACAGAGATAGAGACACATTACAGAGATACAGACACATTACAGAGATACAGGCACTTTACATAGATACAGACACATTACAAAGATACAGAGACATCACAGAGATACAGACACATTACAGAGATACATTACAGAGACACATTACAGAGATACAGACACATTACATACATACAGACACATTACATAGATACAGACACATTACATAGATACAGACACATTACAGAGATACATACACATTATAGAGATACAGACACATTACAGAGATACATTACATTACAGAGATAGAGACACATTACAGAGATACATACACATTATAGAGATACAGACACATTACATACATACAGACACATTACATAGATACAGACACATTACAGAGATACATACACATTATAGAGATACAGACACATTACAGAGATACATACACATTATAGAGCTAGAGACACATTACAGAGATACATACACATTATAGAGATACAGACACATTACAGAGATACATTACATTACAGAGATAGAGACACATTATAGAGATACAGACACATTATAGAGATACAGACACATTACAGAGATACATACACATTATAGAGCTAGAGACACATTACAGAGATACATACACATTACAGAGATACATACACATTATAGAGATACAGACACATTACAGAGATACATACACATTATAGAGATACAGACACAGTACGGAGATACAGACACATTACATAGATACAGACATATTACATAATTACAGACACATTACAGAGATTCAGACACATTACAGAGACACATTACAAAGACATGTTACAGAGATACAGGCACTTTACATAGATACAGGTACATTACAGAGATACAGACACATTACATAGATACAGACACATTACAGAGATACAGACACATTACATAGATACAGGCACTTTACATAGATACAGGTACATTACAGAGATACAGGTACATTACAGAGATACAGGTACATTACAGAGATACAGGCACTTTACATAGATACAGGTACATTACAGAGATACAGGTACATTACAGATATACAGGTACATTACAGAGATACAGACACATTACAGAGATACAGACACATTACAGAGATACAGGTACATTATATAGATACAGGCACTTTACATAGATACAGGTACATTGCAGAGATACAGGTACATTACAGAGATACAGGTACATTACAGAGATACAGGCACTTTGCATAGATACAGGTACATTACAGAGATACAGGTACATTACAGATATACAGGTACATTACAGAGATACAGACACATTACAGAGATACAGACACATTACAGAGATACAGGTACATTACATAGATACAGGCACTTTACATAGATACAGGTACATTACAGAGATACAGGTACATTACAGAGATACAGGTACATTACATAGATACAGGCACGTTACATAGATACAGGTACATTACAGAGATACAGGCACTTTACATAGATACAGGTACGTTACAGAGATACAGGCACTTTACATAGATACAGGTACATTACAGAGATACAGGCACTTTACATAGATACAGGTACATTACAGAGATACAGGCACTTTACATAGATACAGGTACATTACAGAGATACAGGTACATTACAGAGATACAGGTACATTACATAGATACAGGCATGTTACATAGATACAGGTACATTACAGAGATACAGGCACTTTACATAGATACAGGTACATTACAGAGATACAGGCACTTTACATAGATACAGGTACATTACAGAGATACAGGCACTTTACGTAGATACAGGTACATTACAGAGATACAGGCACTTTACATAGATACAGACACATTACAGAGATACAGGCTCTTTACATAGATACAGACACATTACAGAGATACAGACACATTACAAAGATACAGACACATTACAGAGATACAGACACATTACAGAGATACAGGCACTTTACATAGATGCAGACACATTACAGAGATACAGACACATTACATAGACACAGGTACATTACAGAGATACAGACACATTACAAAGATACAGACACATTACAGAGATACAGACACATTACAGAGATACAGACACATTACAGAGATACAGGCACATTACAGAGATACAGACATATTACATAGATACAGACACATTACAAAGATACAGACATATTACATAGATACAGACACATTACAGAGATACAGGTACATTACATAGATACAGGCACATTACAGAGATACAGACACATTAAATACATACAGACACATTACATAGATACAGACACATTACATAGATACAGACACATTACAGAGATACATACACATTATAGAGATACAGACACATTACAGAGATACATACACATTATAGAGCTAGAGACACATTACAGAGATACATACACATTATAGAGATACAGACACATTACAGAGATACATTACATTACAGAGATAGAGACACATTATAGAGATACAGACACATTATAGAGATACAGACACATTACATAGATACATTACATTACAGAGATAGAGACACATTACAGAGATACATACACATTATAGAGATACAGACACATTACAGAGATACATACACATTATAGAGATACAGACACAGTACGGAGATACAGACACATTACATAGATACAGACATATTACATAGATACAGACACATTACAGAGATACAGACACATCACAGAGACACATTACAAAGACATGTTACAGAGATACAGGCACTTTACATAGATACAGGTACATTACAGAGATACAGACACATTACATAGATACAGACACATTACAGAGATACAGACACATTACATAGATACAGGCACTTTACATAGATACAGGTACATTACAGAGATACAGGTACATTACAGAGATACAGGTACATTACAGAGATACAGGCACTTTACATAGATACAGGTACATTACAGAGATACAGGCACTTTACATAGATACAGGTACATTACAGAGATACAGGCACTTTACATAGATACAGACACATTACAGAGATACAGGCTCTTTACATAGATACAGACACATTACAGAGATACAGACACATTACAAAGATACAGACACATTACAGAGATACAGACACATTACAGAGATACAGGCACTTTACATAGATGCAGACACATTACAGAGATACAGACACATTACATAGACACAGGTACATTACAGAGATACAGACACATTACAAAGATACAGACACATTACAGAGATACAGACACATTACAGAGATACAGACACATTACAGAGATACAGGCACATTACAGAGATACAGACATATTACATAGATACAGACACATTACAAAGATACAGACATATTACATAGATACAGACACATTACAGAGATACAGGTACATTACATAGATACAGGCACATTACAGAGATACAGACACATTACAGAGATACATTACATTACAGAGATAGAGACACATTACAGAGATACATACACATTATAGAGATACAGACACAGTACGGAGATACAGACACATTACAGAGATAGAGACACATTACAGAGATACAGACACATTACAGAGATACAGACATATTACATAGATACAGACACATTACATAGATACAGACACATTACAGAGACACATTACAAAGACATGTTAGAGAGATACAGGCACTTTACATAGATACAGGTACATTACAGAGATACAGACACATTACATAGATACAGACACATTACAGAGATACAGACACATTACATAGATACAGGCACTTTACATAGATACAGGTACATTACAGAGATACAGGTACATTACAGAGATACAGGTACATTACAGAGATACAGGCACTTTACATAGATACAGGTACATTACAGAGATACAGGTACATTACAGATATACAGGTACATTACAGAGATACAGACACATTACAGAGATACAGACACATTACAGAGATACAGGTACATTATATAGATACAGGCACTTTACATAGATACAGGTACATTGCAGAGATACAGGTACATTACAGAGATACAGGTACATTACAGAGATACAGGCACTTTGCATAGATACAGGTACATTACAGAGATACAGGTACATTACAGATATACAGGTACATTACAGAGATACAGACACATTACAGAGATACAGACACATTACAGAGATACAGGTACATTACATAGATACAGGCACTTTACATAGATACAGGTACATTACAGAGATACAGGTACATTACAGAGATACAGGTACATTACATAGATACAGGCACGTTACATAGATACAGGTACATTACAGAGATACAGGCACTTTACATAGATACAGGTACGTTACAGAGATACAGGCACTTTACATAGATACAGGTACATTACAGAGATACAGGCACTTTACATAGATACAGGTACATTACAGAGATACAGGCACTTTACATAGATACAGGTACATTACAGAGATACAGGTACATTACAGAGATACAGGTACATTACATAGATACAGGCATGTTACATAGATACAGGTACATTACAGAGATACAGGCACTTTACATAGATACAGGTACATTACAGAGATACAGGCACTTTACATAGATACAGGTACATTACAGAGATACAGGCACTTTACGTAGATACAGGTACATTACAGAGATACAGGCACTTTACATAGATACAGACACATTACAGAGATACAGGCTCTTTACATAGATACAGACACATTACAGAGATACAGACACATTACAAAGATACAGACACATTACAGAGATACAGACACATTACAGAGATACAGGCACTTTACATAGATGCAGACACATTACAGAGATACAGACACATTACATAGACACAGGTACATTACAGAGATACAGACACATTACAAAGATACAGACACATTACAGAGATACAGACACATTACAGAGATACAGACACATTACAGAGATACAGGCACATTACAGAGATACAGACATATTACATAGATACAGACACATTACAAAGATACAGACATATTACATAGATACAGACACATTACAGAGATACAGGTACATTACATAGATACAGGCACATTACAGAGATACAGACACATTAAATACATACAGACACATTACATAGATACAGACACATTACATAGATACAGACACATTACAGAGATACATACACATTATAGAGATACAGACACATTACAGAGATACATACACATTATAGAGCTAGAGACACATTACAGAGATACATACACATTATAGAGATACAGACACATTACAGAGATACATTACATTACAGAGATAGAGACACATTATAGAGATACAGACACATTATAGAGATACAGACACATTACATAGATACATTACATTACAGAGATAGAGACACATTACAGAGATACATACACATTATAGAGATACAGACACATTACAGAGATACATACACATTATAGAGATACAGACACAGTACGGAGATACAGACACATTACATAGATACAGACATATTACATAGATACAGACACATTACAGAGATACAGACACATCACAGAGACACATTACAAAGACATGTTACAGAGATACAGGCACTTTACATAGATACAGGTACATTACAGAGATACAGACACATTACATAGATACAGACACATTACAGAGATACAGACACATTACATAGATACAGGCACTTTACATAGATACAGGTACATTACAGAGATACAGGTACATTACAGAGATACAGGTACATTACAGAGATACAGGCACTTTACATAGATACAGGTACATTACAGAGATACAGGTACATTACAGATATACAGGTACATTACAGAGATACAGACACATTACAGAGATACAGACACATTACAGAGATACAGGTACATTACATAGATACAGGCACTTTACATAGATACAGGTACATTGCAGAGATACAGGTACATTACAGAGATACAGGTACATTACAGAGATACAGGCACTTTGCATAGATACAGGTACATTACAGAGATACAGGTACATTACAGATATACAGGTACATTACAGAGATACAGACACATTACAGAGATACAGACACATTACAGAGATACAGGTACATTACATAGATACAGGCACTTTACATAGATACAGGTACATTACAGAGATACAGGTACATTACAGAGATACAGGTACATTACATAGATACAGGCACGTTACATAGATACAGGTACATTACAGAGATACAGGCACTTTACATAGATACAGGTACGTTACAGAGATACAGGCACTTTACATAGATACAGGTACATTACAGAGATACAGGCACTTTACATAGATACAGGTACATTACAGAGATACAGGCACTTTACATAGATACAGGTACATTACAGAGATACAGGTACATTACAGAGATACAGGTACATTACATAGATACAGGCACGTTACATAGATACAGGTACATTACAGAGATACAGGCACTTTACATAGATACAGGTACATTACAGAGATACAGGCACTTTACATAGATACAGGTACATTACAGAGATACAGGCACTTTACATAGATACAGGTACATTACAGAGATACAGGCACTTTACATAGATACAGACACATTACAGAGATACAGGCTCTTTACATAGATACAGACACATTACAGAGATACAGACACATTACAAAGATACAGACACATTACAGAGATACAGACACATTACAGAGATACAGGCACTTTACATAGATGCAGACACATTACAGAGATACAGACACATTACATAGACACAGGTACATTACAGAGATACAGACACATTACAAAGATACAGACACATTACAGAGATACAGACACATTACAGAGATACAGACACATTACAGAGATACAGGCACATTACAGAGATACAGACATATTACATAGATACAGACACATTACAAAGATACAGACATATTACATAGATACAGACACATTACAGAGATACAGGTACATTACATAGATACAGGCACATTACAGAGATACAGACACATTACAGAGATACATTACATTACAGAGATAGAGACACATTACAGAGATACATACACATTATAGAGATACAGACACAGTACGGAGATACAGACACATTACAGAGATAGAGACACATTACAGAGATACAGACACATTACAGAGATACAGACATATTACATAGATACAGACACATTACATAGATACAGACACATTACAGAGACACATTACAAAGACATGTTAGAGAGATACAGGCACTTTACATAGATACAGGTACATTACAGAGATACAGACACATTACATAGATACAGACACATTACAGCGATACAGACACATTACAGAGATACAGGTACATTACATAGATACAGGCACTTTACATAGATACAGGTACATTACAGAGATACAGGTACATTACAGAGATACAGGTACATTACATAGATACAGGCACGTTACATAGATACAGGTACATTACAGAGATACAGGCACTTTACATAGATACAGACACATTACAGAGATACAGGCTCTTTACATAGATACAGACACATTACAGAGATACAGACACATTACAAAGATACAGACACATTACAGAGATACAGACACATTACAGAGATACAGGCACTTTACATAGATGCAGACACATTACAGAGATACAGACACATTACATAGACACAGGTACATTACAGACATACAGACACATTGCAAAGATACAGACACATTACAGAGATACAGACACATTATAGAGATACAGACACAGTACGGAGATACAGACACATTACATAGATACAGACATATTACATAGATACAGACACATTACAGAGATACAGACACATCACAGAGACACATTACAAAGACATGTTACAGGGATACAGGCACTTTACATAGATACAGGTACATTACAGAGATACAGACACATTACATAGATACAGACACATTACAGAGATACAGACACATTACATAGATACAGGCACTTTACATAGATACAGGTACATTACAGAGATACAGGTACATTACAGAGATACAGGTACATTACAGAGATACAGGCACTTTACATAGATACAGGTACATTACAGAGATACAGGTACATTACAGATATACAGGTACATTACAGAGATACAGACACATTACAGAGATACAGACACATTACAGAGATACAGGTACATTACATAGATACAGGCACTTTACATAGATACAGGTACATTGCAGAGATACAGGTACATTACAGAGATACAGGTACATTACAGAGATACAGGCACTTTGCATAGATACAGGTACATTACAGAGATACAGGTACATTACAGATGTACAGGTACATTACAGAGATACAGACACATTACAGAGATACAGACACATTACAGAGATACAGGTACATTACATAGATACAGGCACTTTACATAGATACAGGTACATTACAGAGATACAGGTACATTACAGAGATACAGGTACATTACATAGATACAGGCACGTTACATAGATACAGGTACATTACAGAGATACAGGCACTTTACATAGATACAGGTACGTTACAGAGATACAGGCACTTTACATAGATACAGGTACATTACAGAGATACAGGCACTTTACATAGATACAGGTACATTACAGAGATACAGGCACTTTACATAGATACAGGTACATTACAGAGATACAGGTACATTACAGAGATACAGGTACATTACATAGATACAGGCACGTTACATAGATACAGGTACATTACAGAGATACAGGCACTTTACATAGATACAGGTACATTACAGAGATACAGACACATTACATAGATACAGGTACATTACAGAGATACAGGCACTTTACATAGATACAGGTACATTACAGAGATACAGGCACTTTACATAGATACAGACACATTACAGAGATACAGGCTCTTTACATAGATACAGACACTTTACATAGATACAGGTACATTACAGAGATACAGGTACATTACAGAGATACAGGTACATTACATAGATACAGGCACGTTACATAGATACAGGTACATTACAGAGATACAGGCACTTTACATAGATACAGACACATTACAGAGATACAGGCTCTTTACATAGATACAGACACATTACAGAGATACAGACACATTACAAAGATACAGACACATTACAGAGATACAGACACATTACAGAGATACAGGCACTTTACATAGATGCAGACACATTACAGAGATACAGACACATTACATAGACACAGGTACATTACAGAGATACAGACACATTGCAAAGATACAGACACATTACAGAGATACAGACACATTATAGAGATACAGACACAGTACGGAGATACAGACACATTACATAGATACAGACATATTACATAGATACAGACACATTACAGAGATACAGACACATCACAGAGACACATTACAAAGACATGTTACAGAGATACAGGCACTTTACATAGATACAGACACATTACAGAGATACAGACACATTACATAGATACAGGCACTTTACATAGATACAGGTACATTACAGAGATACAGGTACATTACAGAGATACAGGTACATTACAGAGATACAGGCACTTTACATAGATACAGGTACATTACAGAGATACAGGTACATTACAGATATACAGGTACATTACAGAGATACAGACACATTACAGAGATACAGACACATTACAGAGATACAGGTACATTACATAGATACAGGCACTTTACATAGATACAGGTACATTGCAGAGATACAGGTACATTACAGAGATACAGGTACATTACAGAGATACAGACACATTACAGAGATACAGGTACATTACAGAGATACAGGTACATTACATAGATACAGGTACATTACAGAGATACAGACACATTACAGAGATACAGACACATTACAGAGATACAGGTACATTACATAGATACAGGCACTTTACATAGATACAGGTACATTACAGAGATACAGGTACATTACAGAGATACAGGTACATTACATAGATACAGGCACGTTACATAGATACAGGTACATTACAGAGATACAGGCACTTTACATAGATACAGGTACGTTACAGAGATACAGGCACTTTACATAGATACAGGTACATTACAGAGATACAGGCACTTTACATAGATACAGGTACATTACAGAGATACAGGCACTTTACATAGATACAGGTACATTACAGAGATACAGGTACATTACAGAGATACAGGTACATTACATAGATACAGGCACGTTACATAGATACAGGTACATTACAGAGATACAGGCACTTTACATAGATACAGGTACATTACAGAGATACAGGCACTTTACATAGATACAGGTACATTACAGAGATACAGGCACTTTACATAGATACAGGTACATTACAGAGATACAGGCACTTTACATAGATACAGACACATTACAGAGATACAGGCTCTTTACATAGATACAGACACATTACAGAGATACAGACACATTACAAAGATACAGACACATTACAGAGATACAGACACATTACAGAGATACAGGCACTTTACATAGATGCAGACACATTACAGAGATACAGACACATTACATAGACACAGGTACATTACAGAGATACAGACACATTACAAAGATACAGACACATTACAGAGATACAGACACATTACAGAGATACAGGTACATTACATAGATACAGGCACTTTACATAGATACAGGTACATTACAGAGATACAGGTACATTACAGAGATACAGGTACATTACATAGATACAGGCACGTTACATAGATACAGGTACATTACAGAGATACAGGCACTTTACATAGATACAGGTACGTTACAGAGATACAGGCACTTTACATAGATACAGGTACATTACAGAGATACAGGCACTTTACATAGATACAGGTACATTACAGAGATACAGGCACTTTACATAGATACAGGTACATTACAGAGATACAGGTACATTACAGAGATACAGGTACATTACATAGATACAGGCACGTTACATAGATACAGGTACATTACAGAGATACAGGCACTTTACATAGATACAGGTACATTACAGAGATACAGGCACTTTACATAGATACAGGTACATTACAGAGATACAGGCACTTTACTTAGATACAGGTACATTACAGAGATACAGGCACTTTACATAGATACAGACACATTACAGAGATACAGGCTCTTTACATAGATACAGACACATTACAGAGATACAGACACATTACAAAGATACAGACACATTACAGAGATACAGACACATTACAGAGATACAGGCACTTTACATAGATGCAGACACATTACAGAGATACAGACACATTACATAGACACAGGTACATTACAGAGATACAGACACATTACAAAGATACAGACACATTACAGAGATACAGACACATTACAGAGATACAGACACATTACAGAGATACAGGCACATTACAGAGATACAGACATATTACATAGATACAGACACATTACAAAGATACAGACATATTACATAGATACAGACACATTACAGAGATACAGGTACATTACATAGATACAGGCACATTACAGAGATACAGACACATTACAGAGATACATTACATTACAGAGATAGAGACACATTACAGAGATACATACACATTATAGAGATACAGACACAGTACGGAGATACAGACACATTACAGAGATAGAGACACATTACAGAGATACAGACACATTACAGAGATACAGACATATTACATAGATACAGACACATTACATAGATACAGACACATTACAGAGACACATTACAAAGACATGTTAGAGAGATACAGGCACTTTACATAGATACAGGTACATTACAGAGATACAGACACATTACATAGATACAGACACATTACAGAGATACAGACACATTACAGAGATACAGGTACATTACAGAGATACAGACACATTACAGCGATACAGACACATTACAGAGATACAGGTACATTACATAGATACAGGCACTTTACATAGATACAGGTACATTACAGAGATACAGGTACATTACAGAGATACAGGTACATTACATAGATACAGGCACGTTACATAGATACAGGTACATTACAGAGATACAGGCACTTTACATAGATACAGACACATTACAGAGATACAGGCTCTTTACATAGATACAGACACATTACAGAGATACAGACACATTACAAAGATACAGACACATTACAGAGATACAGACACATTACAGAGATACAGGCACTTTACATAGATGCAGACACATTACAGAGATACAGACACATTACATAGACACAGGTACATTACAGAGATACAGACACATTGCAAAGATACAGACACATTATGTAGATACAGACACATTACAGAGATACAGACACATTACAGAGATACAGGAACATTACAGAGATACAGACACATTACAAAGATACAGACACATTACAGAGATACAGACACATTACAGAGATACATTACAGAGACACATCACAGAGATGCAGACAAATTACAGAGATAGAGACACATTACAGAGATACAGACACATTACAGAGATACAGGCACTTTACATAGATACAGACACATTACAAAGATACAGAGACATCACAGAGATACAGACACATTACAGAGATACATTACAGAGACACATTACAGAGATACAGACACATTACATACATACAGACACATTACATAGATACAGACACATTACATAGATACAGACACATTACAGAGATACATATACATTATAGAGATACAGACACATTACAGAGATACATTACATTACAGAGATAGAGACACATTACAGAGATACATACACATTATAGAGATACAGACACATTACATACATACAGACACATTACATAGATACAGACACATTACATAGATACAGACACATTACAGAGATACAGACACATTACAGAGATACAGGTACATTACATAGATACAGGCACTTTACATAGATACAGGTACATTACAGAGATACAGGTACATTACAGAGATACAGGTACATTACATAGATACAGGCACGTTACATAGGTACAGGTACATTACAGAGATACAGGCACTTTACATAGATACAGGTACGTTACAGAGATACAGGCACTTTACATAGATACAGGTACATTACAGAGATACAGGCACTTTACATAGATACAGGTACATTACAGAGATACAGGCACTTTACATAGATACAGGTACATTACAGAGATACAGGTACATTACAGAGATACAGGTACATTACATAGATACAGGCACGTTACATAGATACAGGTACATTACAGAGATACAGGCACTTTACATAGATACAGGTACATTACAGAGATACAGGCACTTTACATAGATACAGGTACATTACAGAGATACAGGCACTTTACATAGATACAGGTACATTACAGAGATACAGGCACTTTACATAGATACAGACACATTACAGAGATACAGGCTCTTTACATAGATACAGACACATTACAGAGATACAGACACATTACAAAGATACAGACACATTACAGAGATACAGACACATTACAGAGATACAGGCACTTTACATAGATGCAGACACATTACAGAGATACAGACACATTACATAGACACAGGTACATTACAGAGATACAGACACATTACAAAGATACAGACACATTACAGAGATACAGACACATTACAGAGATACAGACACATTACAGAGATACAGGCACATTACAGAGATACAGACATATTACATAGATACAGACACATTACAAAGATACAGACATATTACATAGATACAGACACATTACAGAGATACAGGTACATTACATAGATACAGGCACATTACAGAGATACAGACACATTACATAGATACATTACATTACAGAGATAGAGACACATTACAGAGATACATACACATTATAGAGATACAGACACAGTACGGAGATACAGACACATTACAGAGATACAGACACATTACAGAGATACAGACACATTACAGAGATACAGACATATTACATAGATACAGACACATTACATAGATACAGACACATTACAGAGACACATTACAAAGACATGTTAGAGAGATACAGGCACTTTACATAGATACAGGTACATTACAGAGATACAGACACATTACATAGATACAGACACATTACAGAGATACAGACACATTACAGAGATACAGGTACATTACAGAGATACAGACACATTACAGCGATACAGACACATTACAGAGATACAGGTACATTACATAGATACAGGCACTTTACATAGATACAGGTACATTACAGAGATACAGGTACATTACAGAGATACAGGTACATTACATAGATACAGGCACGTTACATAGATACAGGTACATTACAGAGATACAGGCACTTTACATAGATACAGACACATTACAGAGATACAGGCTCTTTACATAGATACAGACACATTATAGAGATACAGACACATTACAAAGATACAGACACATTACAGAGATACAGACACATTACAGAGATACAGGCACTTTACACAGATGCAGACACATTACAGAGATACAGACACATTACATAGACACAGGTACATTACAGAGATACAGACACATTGCAAAGATACAGACACATTACAGAGATACAGACACATTACAGAGATACAGACACATTACAGAGATACAGGCACATTACAGAGATACAGACACATTACAAAGATACAGACACATTACAGAGATACAGACACATTACAGAGATACATTACAGAGACACATCACAGAGATGCAGACAAATTACAGAGATAGAGACACATTACAGAGATACAGACACATTACAGAGATACAGGCACTTTACATAGATACAGACACATTACAAAGATACAGAGACATCACAGAGATACAGACACATTACAGAGATACATTACAGAGACACATTACAGAGATACAGACACATTACATACATACAGACACATTACATAGATACAGACACATTACATAGATACAGACACATTACAGAGATACATACACATTATAGAGATACAGACACATTACAGAGATACATTACATTACAGAGATAGAGACACATTACAGAGATACATACACATTATAGAGATACAGACACATTACATAGATACAGACACATTACATCGATACAGACACATTACAGAGATACATACACATTATAGAGATACAGACACATTACAGAGATACATTACATTACAGAGATAGAGACACATTACAGAGATACATACACATTATAGAGATACAGACACATTACATACATACAGACACATTACATAGATACAGACACATTACATAGATACAGACACATTACAGAGATACATACACATTATAGAGATACAGACACATTACAGAGATACATACACATTATAGAGATAGAGACACATTACAGAGATACATACACATTATAGAGATACAGACACATTAAAGAGATACATTACATTACAGAGATAGAGACACATTATAGAGATACAGACACATTATAGAGATACAGACACATTACATAGATACATTACATTACAGAGATAGAGACACATTACAGAGATACATACACATTATAGAGATACAGACACAGTACGGAGATACAGACACATTACATAGATACAGACACATTACAAAGATACAGACATATTACATAGATACAGACACATTACAGAGATACAGGTACATTACATAGATACAGGCACATTACAGAGATAGAGACACATTACATAGATACATTACATTACAGAGATAGAGACACATTACAGAGATACATACACATTATAGAGATACAGACACAGTACGGAGATACAGACACATTACAGAGATAGAGACACATTACAGAGATACAGACACATTACAGAGATACAGACATATTACATAGATACAGACACATTACATAGATACAGACACATTACAGAGACACATTACAAAGACATGTTAGAGAGATACAGGCACTTTACATAGATACAGGTACATTACAGAGATACAGACACATTACATAGATACAGACACATTACAGAGATACAGACACATTACAGAGATACAGGTACATTACAGAGATACAGGCACTTTACATAGATACAGGTACATTACAGAGATACAGGTACATTACAGATATACAGGTACATTACAGAGATACAGACACATTACAGAGATACAGACACATTACAGAGATACAGGTACATTACATAGATACAGGCACTTTACATAGATACAGGTACATTACAGAGATACAGGTACATTACAGAGATACAGGTACATTACATAGATACAGGTACATTACAGAGATACAGGTACATTACAGAGATACAGGCACTTTACATATATACAGGTACATTACAGAGATACAGGTACATTACAGATATACAGGTACATTACAGAGATACAGACACATTACAGAGATACAGACACATTACAGAGATACAGGTACATTACATAGATACAGGCACTTTACATAGATACAGGTACATTACATAGATACAGGTACATTACATAGATACAGGCACTTTGCATAGATACAGGTACATTACAGAGATACAGGTACATTACATATATAAAGGTACATTACAGAGATACAGACACATTACAGAGATACAGACACATTACAGAGATACAGGTACATTACATAGATACAGGCACTTTACATAGATACAGGTACATTACAGAGATGCAGGTACATTACAGAGATACAGGTACATTACATAGATACAGGCACTTTACATAGATACAGGTACATTACAGAGATACATGCACTTTACATAGATACAGGTACATTACAGAGATACAGGCACTTTACATAGATACAGGTACATTACAGAGATACAGGCACTTTACATAGATACAGGTACATTACAGAGATACAGGCACTTTACATAGATACAGGTACATTACAGAGATACAGGCACTTTACATAGATGCAGACACATTACAGAGACACAGGTACATTACAGAGATACAGACACATTACAAAGATACAGACACATTACAGAGATACAGATACATTACAGAGATACAGGCACTTTACATAGATACAGACACATTACAGAGATACAGGCACTTTACATAGATACAGACACATTACAGAGATACAGACACATTACAGAGATACAGACACATTACAGAGATACAGACACATTACAGAGATACAGGCACTTTACATAGATGCAGACACATTACAGAGACACAGGTACATTACAGAGATACAGGCACATTACAGAGATACAGACACATTACAAAGATACAGACACATTACAGAGATAGAGACACATTACAGAGATACAGACACATTACAGAGATACAGACACATTACATAGATACAGACACATTACAGAGATACAGACTCATTACAGAGATACAGACACATTACAGAGATACATTACAGAGACACATCACAGAGATGCAGACACATTACAGAGATAGAGACACATTACAGAGATACAGACACATTACAGAGATACAGACACATTACAGAGATACAGGTACATTACATAGATACAGGCACTTTACATAGATACAGGTACATTACAGAGATACAGGTACATTACAGAGACACAGGTACATTACATAGATACAGGCACTTTACATAGATACAGGTACATTACAGAGATACATGCACTTTACATAGATACAGGTACATTACAGAGATACAGGCACTTTACATAGATACAGGTACATTACAGAGATACAGGCACTTTACATAGATACAGGTACATTACAGAGATACAGGCACTTTACATAGATACAGACACATTACAGAGATACAGGCTCTTTACATAGATACAGACACATTACAGAGATACAGACACATTACAAAGATACAGACACATTACAGAGATACAGACACATTACAGAGATACAGGCACTTTACATAGATGCAGACACATTACAGAGATACAGACACATTACATAGACACAGGTACATTACAGAGATACAGACACATTACAAAGATACAGACACATTACAGAGATACAGACACATTACAGAGATACAGACACATTACAGAGATACAGGCACATTACAGAGATACAGACATATTACATAGATACAGACACATTACAAAGATACAGACATATTACATAGATACAGACACATTACAGAGATACAGGTACATTACATAGATACAGGCACATTACAGAGATACAGACACATTACAGAGATACATTACATTACAGAGATAGAGACACATTACAGAGATACATACACATTATAGAGATACAGACACAGTACGGAGATACAGACACATTACAGAGATAGAGACACATTACAGAGATACAGACACATTACAGAGATACAGACATATTACATAGATACAGACACATTACATAGATACAGACACATTACAGAGACACATTACAAAGACATGTTAGAGAGATACAGGCACTTTACATAGATACAGGTATATTACAGAGATACAGACACATTACATAGATACAGACACATTACAGCGATACAGACACATTACAGAGATACAGGTACATTACATAGATACAGGCACTTTACATAGATACAGGTACATTACAGAGATACAGGTACATTACAGAGATACAGGTACATTACAGAGATACAGGCACGTTACATAGATACAGGTACATTACAGAGATACAGGCACTTTACATAGATACAGACACATTACAGAGATACAGGCTCTTTACATAGATACAGACACATTACAGAGATACAGACACATTACAAAGATACAGACACATTACAGAGATACAGACACATTACAGAGATACAGGCACTTTACATAGATGCAGACACATTACAGAGATACAGACACATTACATAGACACAGGTACATTACAGACATACAGACACATTGCAAAGATACAGACACATTACAGAGATACAGACACATTATAGAGATACAGACACAGTACGGAGATACAGACACATTACATAGATACAGACATATTACATAGATACAGACACATTACAGAGATACAGACACATCACAGAGACACATTACAAAGACATGTTACAGAGATACAGGCACTTTACATAGATACAGGTACATTACAGAGATACAGACACATTACATAGATACAGACACATTACAGAGATACAGACACATTACATAGATACAGGCACTTTACATAGATACAGGTACATTACAGAGATACAGGTACATTACAGAGATACAGGTACATTACAGAGATACAGGCACTTTACATAGATACAGGTACATTACAGAGATACAGGTACATTACAGATATACAGGTACATTACAGAGATACAGACACATTACAGAGATACAGACACATTACAGAGATACAGGTACATTACATAGATACAGGCACTTTACATAGATACAGGTACATTACAGAGATACAGGTACATTACAGAGATACAGGTACATTACATAGATACAGGCACGTTACATAGATACAGGTACATTACAGAGATACAGGCACTTTACATAGATACAGGTACATTACAGAGATACAGGCACTTTACATAGATACAGGTACATTACAGAGATACAGGCACTTTACATAGATACAGGTACATTACAGAGATACAGGCACTTTACATAGATACAGACACATTACAGAGATAAAGGCTCTTTACATAGATACAGACACATTACAGAGATACAGACACATTACAAAGATACAGACACATTACAGAGATACAGACACATTACAGAGATACAGGCACTTTACATAGATGCAGACACATTACAGAGATACAGACACATTACATAGACACAGGTACATTACAGAGATACAGACACATTACAAAGATACAGACACATTACAGAGATACAGACACATTACAGAGATACAGACACATTACAGAGATACAGGCACATTACAGAGATACAGACACATTACAAAGATACAGACACATTACAGAGATACAGACACATTACAGACATACATTACAGAGACACATCACAGAGATGCAGACAAATTACAGAGATAGAGACACATTACAGAGATACAGACACATTACAGAGATACAGGCACTTTACATAGATACAGACACATTACAAAGATACAGAGACATCACAGAGATACAGACACATTACAGAGATACATTACAGAGACACATTACAGAGATACAGACACATTACATACATACAGACACATTACATAGATACAGACACATTACATAGATACAGACACATTACAGAGATACATACACATTATAGAGATACAGACACATTACAGAGATACATTACATTACAGAGATAGAGACACATTACAGAGATACATACACATTATAGAGATACAGACACATTACATACATACAGACACATTACATAGATACAGACACATTACAGAGATACATACACATTATAGAGATACAGACACATTACAGAGATACATACACATTATAGAGCTAGAGACACATTACAGAGATACATACACATTATAGAGATACAGACACATTACAGAGATACATTACATTACAGAGATAGAGACACATTATAGAGATACAGACACATTATAGAGATACAGACACATTACAGAGATACATACACATTATAGAGCTAGAGACACATTACAGAGATACATACACATTACAGAGATACATACACATTATAGAGATACAGACACATTACAGAGATACATACACATTATAGAGATACAGACACAGTACGGAGATACAGACACATTACATAGATACAGACATATTACATAATTACAGACACATTACAGAGATTCAGACACATTACAGAGACACATTACAAAGACATGTTACAGAGATACAGGCACTTTACATAGATACAGGTACATTACAGAGATACAGACACATTACATAGATACAGACACATTACAGAGATACAGACACATTACATAGATACAGGCACTTTACATAGATACAGGTACATTACAGAGATACAGGTACATTACAGAGATACAGGTACATTACAGAGATACAGGCACTTTACATAGATACAGGTACATTACAGAGATACAGGTACATTACAGATATACAGGTACATTACAGAGATACAGACACATTACAGAGATACAGACACATTACAGAGATACAGGTACATTATATAGATACAGGCACTTTACATAGATACAGGTACATTGCAGAGATACAGGTACATTACAGAGATACAGGTACATTACAGAGATACAGGCACTTTGCATAGATACAGGTACATTACAGAGATACAGGTACATTACAGATATACAGGTACATTACAGAGATACAGACACATTACAGAGATACAGACACATTACAGAGATACAGGTACATTACATAGATACAGGCACTTTACATAGATACAGGTACATTACAGAGATACAGGTACATTACAGAGATACAGGTACATTACATAGATACAGGCACGTTACATAGATACAGGTACATTACAGAGATACAGGCACTTTACATAGATACAGGTACGTTACAGAGATACAGGCACTTTACATAGATACAGGTACATTACAGAGATACAGGCACTTTACATAGATACAGGTACATTACAGAGATACAGGCACTTTACATAGATACAGGTACATTACAGAGATACAGGTACATTACAGAGATACAGGTACATTACATAGATACAGGCATGTTACATAGATACAGGTACATTACAGAGATACAGGCACTTTACATAGATACAGGTACATTACAGAGATACAGGCACTTTACATAGATACAGGTACATTACAGAGATACAGGCACTTTACGTAGATACAGGTACATTACAGAGATACAGGCACTTTACATAGATACAGACACATTACAGAGATACAGGCTCTTTACATAGATACAGACACATTACAGAGATACAGACACATTACAAAGATACAGACACATTACAGAGATACAGACACATTACAGAGATACAGGCACTTTACATAGATGCAGACACATTACAGAGATACAGACACATTACATAGACACAGGTACATTACAGAGATACAGACACATTACAAAGATACAGACACATTACAGAGATACAGACACATTACAGAGATACAGACACATTACAGAGATACAGGCACATTACAGAGATACAGACATATTACATAGATACAGACACATTACAAAGATACAGACATATTACATAGATACAGACACATTACAGAGATACAGGTACATTACATAGATACAGGCACATTACAGAGATACAGACACATTAAATACATACAGACACATTACATAGATACAGACACATTACATAGATACAGACACATTACAGAGATACATACACATTATAGAGATACAGACACATTACAGAGATACATACACATTATAGAGCTAGAGACACATTACAGAGATACATACACATTATAGAGATACAGACACATTACAGAGATACATTACATTACAGAGATAGAGACACATTATAGAGATACAGACACATTATAGAGATACAGACACATTACATAGATACATTACATTACAGAGATAGAGACACATTACAGAGATACATACACATTATAGAGATACAGACACATTACAGAGATACATACACATTATAGAGATACAGACACAGTACGGAGATACAGACACATTACATAGATACAGACATATTACATAGATACAGACACATTACAGAGATACAGACACATCACAGAGACACATTACAAAGACATGTTACAGAGATACAGGCACTTTACATAGATACAGGTACATTACAGAGATACAGACACATTACATAGATACAGACACATTACAGAGATACAGACACATTACATAGATACAGGCACTTTACATAGATACAGGTACATTACAGAGATACAGGTACATTACAGAGATACAGGTACATTACAGAGATACAGGCACTTTACATAGATACAGGTACATTACAGAGATACAGGCACTTTACATAGATACAGGTACATTACAGAGATACAGGCACTTTACATAGATACAGACACATTACAGAGATACAGGCTCTTTACATAGATACAGACACATTACAGAGATACAGACACATTACAAAGATACAGACACATTACAGAGATACAGACACATTACAGAGATACAGGCACTTTACATAGATGCAGACACATTACAGAGATACAGACACATTACATAGACACAGGTACATTACAGAGATACAGACACATTACAAAGATACAGACACATTACAGAGATACAGACACATTACAGAGATACAGACACATTACAGAGATACAGGCACATTACAGAGATACAGACATATTACATAGATACAGACACATTACAAAGATACAGACATATTACATAGATACAGACACATTACAGAGATACAGGTACATTACATAGATACAGGCACATTACAGAGATACAGACACATTACAGAGATACATTACATTACAGAGATAGAGACACATTACAGAGATACATACACATTATAGAGATACAGACACAGTACGGAGATACAGACACATTACAGAGATAGAGACACATTACAGAGATACAGACACATTACAGAGATACAGACATATTACATAGATACAGACACATTACATAGATACAGACACATTACAGAGACACATTACAAAGACATGTTAGAGAGATACAGGCACTTTACATAGATACAGGTATATTACAGAGATACAGACACATTACATAGATACAGACACATTACAGCGATACAGACACATTACAGAGATACAGGTACATTACATAGATACAGGCACTTTACATAGATACAGGTACATTACAGAGATACAGGTACATTACAGAGATACAGGTACATTACAGAGATACAGGCACGTTACATAGATACAGGTACATTACAGAGATACAGGCACTTTACATAGATACAGACACATTACAGAGATACAGGCTCTTTACATAGATACAGACACATTACAGAGATACAGACACATTACAAAGATACAGACACATTACAGAGATACAGACACATTACAGAGATACAGGCACTTTACATAGATGCAGACACATTACAGAGATACAGACACATTACATAGACACAGGTACATTACAGACATACAGACACATTGCAAAGATACAGACACATTACAGAGATACAGACACATTATAGAGATACAGACACAGTACGGAGATACAGACACATTACATAGATACAGACATATTACATAGATACAGACACATTACAGAGATACAGACACATCACAGAGACACATTACAAAGACATGTTACAGAGATACAGGCACTTTACATAGATACAGGTACATTACAGAGATACAGACACATTACATAGATACAGACACATTACAGAGATACAGACACATTACATAGATACAGGCACTTTACATAGATACAGGTACATTACAGAGATACAGGTACATTACAGAGATACAGGTACATTACAGAGATACAGGCACTTTACATAGATACAGGTACATTACAGAGATACAGGTACATTACAGATATACAGGTACATTACAGAGATACAGACACATTACAGAGATACAGACACATTACAGAGATACAGGTACATTACATAGATACAGGCACTTTACATAGATACAGGTACATTACAGAGATACAGGTACATTACAGAGATACAGGTACATTACATAGATACAGGCACGTTACATAGATACAGGTACATTACAGAGATACAGGCACTTTACATAGATACAGGTACATTACAGAGATACAGGCACTTTACATAGATACAGGTACATTACAGAGATACAGGCACTTTACATAGATACAGGTACATTACAGAGATACAGGCACTTTACATAGATACAGACACATTACAGAGATAAAGGCTCTTTACATAGATACAGACACATTACAGAGATACAGACACATTACAAAGATACAGACACATTACAGAGATACAGACACATTACAGAGATACAGGCACTTTACATAGATGCAGACACATTACAGAGATACAGACACATTACATAGACACAGGTACATTACAGAGATACAGACACATTACAAAGATACAGACACATTACAGAGATACAGACACATTACAGAGATACAGACACATTACAGAGATACAGGCACATTACAGAGATACAGACACATTACAAAGATACAGACACATTACAGAGATACAGACACATTACAGACATACATTACAGAGACACATCACAGAGATGCAGACAAATTACAGAGATAGAGACACATTACAGAGATACAGACACATTACAGAGATACAGGCACTTTACATAGATACAGACACATTACAAAGATACAGAGACATCACAGAGATACAGACACATTACAGAGATACATTACAGAGACACATTACAGAGATACAGACACATTACATACATACAGACACATTACATAGATACAGACACATTACATAGATACAGACACATTACAGAGATACATACACATTATAGAGATACAGACACATTACAGAGATACATTACATTACAGAGATAGAGACACATTACAGAGATACATACACATTATAGAGATACAGACACATTACATACATACAGACACATTACATAGATACAGACACATTACAGAGATACATACACATTATAGAGATACAGACACATTACAGAGATACATACACATTATAGAGCTAGAGACACATTACAGAGATACATACACATTATAGAGATACAGACACATTACAGAGATACATTACATTACAGAGATAGAGACACATTATAGAGATACAGACACATTATAGAGATACAGACACATTACAGAGATACATACACATTATAGAGCTAGAGACACATTACAGAGATACATACACATTACAGAGATACATACACATTATAGAGATACAGACACATTACAGAGATACATACACATTATAGAGATACAGACACAGTACGGAGATACAGACACATTACATAGATACAGACATATTACATAATTACAGACACATTACAGAGATTCAGACACATTACAGAGACACATTACAAAGACATGTTACAGAGATACAGGCACTTTACATAGATACAGGTACATTACAGAGATACAGACACATTACATAGATACAGACACATTACAGAGATACAGACACATTACATAGATACAGGCACTTTACATAGATACAGGTACATTACAGAGATACAGGTACATTACAGAGATACAGGTACATTACAGAGATACAGGCACTTTACATAGATACAGGTACATTACAGAGATACAGGTACATTACAGATATACAGGTACATTACAGAGATACAGACACATTACAGAGATACAGACACATTACAGAGATACAGGTACATTATATAGATACAGGCACTTTACATAGATACAGGTACATTGCAGAGATACAGGTACATTACAGAGATACAGGTACATTACAGAGATACAGGCACTTTGCATAGATACAGGTACATTACAGAGATACAGGTACATTACAGATATACAGGTACATTACAGAGATACAGACACATTACAGAGATACAGACACATTACAGAGATACAGGTACATTACATAGATACAGGCACTTTACATAGATACAGGTACATTACAGAGATACAGGTACATTACAGAGATACAGGTACATTACATAGATACAGGCACGTTACATAGATACAGGTACATTACAGAGATACAGGCACTTTACATAGATACAGGTACGTTACAGAGATACAGGCACTTTACATAGATACAGGTACATTACAGAGATACAGGCACTTTACATAGATACAGGTACATTACAGAGATACAGGCACTTTACATAGATACAGGTACATTACAGAGATACAGGTACATTACAGAGATACAGGTACATTACATAGATACAGGCATGTTACATAGATACAGGTACATTACAGAGATACAGGCACTTTACATAGATACAGGTACATTACAGAGATACAGGCACTTTACATAGATACAGGTACATTACAGAGATACAGGCACTTTACGTAGATACAGGTACATTACAGAGATACAGGCACTTTACATAGATACAGACACATTACAGAGATACAGGCTCTTTACATAGATACAGACACATTACAGAGATACAGACACATTACAAAGATACAGACACATTACAGAGATACAGACACATTACAGAGATACAGGCACTTTACATAGATGCAGACACATTACAGAGATACAGACACATTACATAGACACAGGTACATTACAGAGATACAGACACATTACAAAGATACAGACACATTACAGAGATACAGACACATTACAGAGATACAGACACATTACAGAGATACAGGCACATTACAGAGATACAGACATATTACATAGATACAGACACATTACAAAGATACAGACATATTACATAGATACAGACACATTACAGAGATACAGGTACATTACATAGATACAGGCACATTACAGAGATACAGACACATTAAATACATACAGACACATTACATAGATACAGACACATTACATAGATACAGACACATTACAGAGATACATACACATTATAGAGATACAGACACATTACAGAGATACATACACATTATAGAGCTAGAGACACATTACAGAGATACATACACATTATAGAGATACAGACACATTACAGAGATACATTACATTACAGAGATAGAGACACATTATAGAGATACAGACACATTATAGAGATACAGACACATTACATAGATACATTACATTACAGAGATAGAGACACATTACAGAGATACATACACATTATAGAGATACAGACACATTACAGAGATACATACACATTATAGAGATACAGACACAGTACGGAGATACAGACACATTACATAGATACAGACATATTACATAGATACAGACACATTACAGAGATACAGACACATCACAGAGACACATTACAAAGACATGTTACAGAGATACAGGCACTTTACATAGATACAGGTACATTACAGAGATACAGACACATTACATAGATACAGACACATTACAGAGATACAGACACATTACATAGATACAGGCACTTTACATAGATACAGGTACATTACAGAGATACAGGTACATTACAGAGATACAGGTACATTACAGAGATACAGGCACTTTACATAGATACAGGTACATTACAGAGATACAGGTACATTACAGATATACAGGTACATTACAGAGATACAGACACATTACAGAGATACAGACACATTACAGAGATACAGGTACATTACATAGATACAGGCACTTTACATAGATACAGGTACATTGCAGAGATACAGGTACATTACAGAGATACAGGTACATTACAGAGATACAGGCACTTTGCATAGATACAGGTACATTACAGAGATACAGGTACATTACAGATATACAGGTACATTACAGAGATACAGACACATTACAGAGATACAGACACATTACAGAGATACAGGTACATTACATAGATACAGGCACTTTACATAGATACAGGTACATTACAGAGATACAGGTACATTACAGAGATACAGGTACATTACATAGATACAGGCACGTTACATAGATACAGGTACATTACAGAGATACAGGCACTTTACATAGATACAGGTACGTTACAGAGATACAGGCACTTTACATAGATACAGGTACATTACAGAGATACAGGCACTTTACATAGATACAGGTACATTACAGAGATACAGGCACTTTACATAGATACAGGTACATTACAGAGATACAGGTACATTACAGAGATACAGGTACATTACATAGATACAGGCACGTTACATAGATACAGGTACATTACAGAGATACAGGCACTTTACATAGATACAGGTACATTACAGAGATACAGGCACTTTACATAGATACAGGTACATTACAGAGATACAGGCACTTTACATAGATACAGGTACATTACAGAGATACAGGCACTTTACATAGATACAGACACATTACAGAGATACAGGCTCTTTACATAGATACAGACACATTACAGAGATACAGACACATTACAAAGATACAGACACATTACAGAGATACAGACACATTACAGAGATACAGGCACTTTACATAGATGCAGACACATTACAGAGATACAGACACATTACATAGACACAGGTACATTACAGAGATACAGACACATTACAAAGATACAGACACATTACAGAGATACAGACACATTACAGAGATACAGACACATTACAGAGATACAGGCACATTACAGAGATACAGACATATTACATAGATACAGACACATTACAAAGATACAGACATATTACATAGATACAGACACATTACAGAGATACAGGTACATTACATAGATACAGGCACATTACAGAGATACAGACACATTACAGAGATACATTACATTACAGAGATAGAGACACATTACAGAGATACATACACATTATAGAGATACAGACACAGTACGGAGATACAGACACATTACAGAGATAGAGACACATTACAGAGATACAGACACATTACAGAGATACAGACATATTACATAGATACAGACACATTACATAGATACAGACACATTACAGAGACACATTACAAAGACATGTTAGAGAGATACAGGCACTTTACATAGATACAGGTACATTACAGAGATACAGACACATTACATAGATACAGACACATTACAGCGATACAGACACATTACAGAGATACAGGTACATTACATAGATACAGGCACTTTACATAGATACAGGTACATTACAGAGATACAGGTACATTACAGAGATACAGGTACATTACATAGATACAGGCACGTTACATAGATACAGGTACATTACAGAGATACAGGCACTTTACATAGATACAGACACATTACAGAGATACAGGCTCTTTACATAGATACAGACACATTACAGAGATACAGACACATTACAAAGATACAGACACATTACAGAGATACAGACACATTACAGAGATACAGGCACTTTACATAGATGCAGACACATTACAGAGATACAGACACATTACATAGACACAGGTACATTACAGACATACAGACACATTGCAAAGATACAGACACATTACAGAGATACAGACACATTATAGAGATACAGACACAGTACGGAGATACAGACACATTACATAGATACAGACATATTACATAGATACAGACACATTACAGAGATACAGACACATCACAGAGACACATTACAAAGACATGTTACAGGGATACAGGCACTTTACATAGATACAGGTACATTACAGAGATACAGACACATTACATAGATACAGACACATTACAGAGATACAGACACATTACATAGATACAGGCACTTTACATAGATACAGGTACATTACAGAGATACAGGTACATTACAGAGATACAGGTACATTACAGAGATACAGGCACTTTACATAGATACAGGTACATTACAGAGATACAGGTACATTACAGATATACAGGTACATTACAGAGATACAGACACATTACAGAGATACAGACACATTACAGAGATACAGGTACATTACATAGATACAGGCACTTTACATAGATACAGGTACATTGCAGAGATACAGGTACATTACAGAGATACAGGTACATTACAGAGATACAGGCACTTTGCATAGATACAGGTACATTACAGAGATACAGGTACATTACAGATATACAGGTACATTACAGAGATACAGACACATTACAGAGATACAGACACATTACAGAGATACAGGTACATTACATAGATACAGGCACTTTACATAGATACAGGTACATTACAGAGATACAGGCACTTTACATAGATACAGGTACATTACAGAGATACAGGCACTTTACATAGATACAGGTACATTACAGAGATACAGGTACATTACAGAGATACAGGTACATTACATAGATACAGGCACGTTACATAGATACAGGTACATTACAGAGATACAGGCACTTTACATAGATACAGGTACATTACAGAGATACAGACACATTACATAGATACAGGTACATTACAGAGATACAGGCACTTTACATAGATACAGGTACATTACAGAGATACAGGCACTGTACATAGATACAGACACATTACAGAGATACAGGCTCTTTACATAGATACAGACACTTTACATAGATACAGGTACATTACAGAGATACAGGTACATTACAGAGATACAGGTACATTACATAGATACAGGCACGTTACATAGATACAGGTACATTACAGAGATACAGGCACTTTACATAGATACAGACACATTACAGAGATACAGGCTCTTTACATAGATACAGACACATTACAGAGATACAGACACATTACAAAGATACAGACACATTACAGAGATACAGACACATTACAGAGATACAGGCACTTTACATAGATGCAGACACATTACAGAGATACAGACACATTACATAGACACAGGTACATTACAGAGATACAGACACATTGCAAAGATACAGACACATTACAGAGATACAGACACATTATAGAGATACAGACACAGTACGGAGATACAGACACATTACATAGATACAGACATATTACATAGATACAGACACATTACAGAGATACAGACACATCACAGAGACACATTACAAAGACATGTTACAGAGATACAGGCACTTTACATAGATACAGACACATTACAGAGATACAGACACATTACATAGATACAGGCACTTTACATAGATACAGGTACATTACAGAGATACAGGTACATTACAGAGATACAGGTACATTACAGAGATACAGGCACTTTACATAGATACAGGTACATTACAGAGATACAGGTACATTACAGATATACAGGTACATTACAGAGATACAGACACATTACAGAGATACAGACACATTACAGAGATACAGGTACATTACATAGATACAGGCACTTTACATAGATACAGGTACATTGCAGAGATACAGGTACATTACAGAGATACAGGTACATTACAGAGATACAGACACATTACAGAGATACAGGTACATTACAGAGATACAGGTACATTACATAGATACAGGTACATTACAGAGATACAGACACATTACAGAGATACAGACACATTACAGAGATACAGGTACATTACATAGATACAGGCACTTTACATAGATACAGGTACATTACAGAGATACAGGTACATTACAGAGATACAGGTACATTACATAGATACAGGCACGTTACATAGATACAGGTACATTACAGAGATACAGGCACTTTACATAGATACAGGTACGTTACAGAGATACAGGCAATTTACATAGATACAGGTACATTACAGAGATACAGGCACTTTACATAGATACAGGTACATTACAGAGATACAGGCACTTTACATAGATACAGGTACATTACAGAGATACAGGTACATTACAGAGATACAGGTACATTACATAGATACAGGCACGTTACATAGATACAGGTACATTACAGAGATACAGGCACTTTACATAGATACAGGTACATTACAGAGATACAGGCACTTTACATAGATACAGGTACATTACAGAGATACAGGCACTTTACATAGATACAGGTACATTACAGAGATACAGGCACTTTACATAGATACAGACACATTACAGAGATACAGGCTCTTTACATAGATACAGACACATTACAGAGATACAGACACATTACAAAGATACAGACACATTACAGAGATACAGACACATTACAGAGATACAGGCACTTTACATAGATGCAGACACATTACAGAGATACAGACACATTACATAGACACAGGTACATTACAGAGATACAGACACATTACAAAGATACAGACACATTACAGAGATACAGACACATTACAGAGATACAGGTACATTACATAGATACAGGCACTTTACATAGATACAGGTACATTACAGAGATACAGGTACATTACAGAGATACAGGTACATTACATAGATACAGGCACGTTACATAGATACAGGTACATTACAGAGATACAGGCACTTTACATAGATACAGGTACGTTACAGAGATACAGGCACTTTACATAGATACAGGTACATTACAGAGATACAGGCACTTTACATAGATACAGGTACATTACAGAGATACAGGCACTTTACATAGATACAGGTACATTACAGAGATACAGGTACATTACAGAGATACAGGTACATTACATAGATACAGGCACGTTACATAGATACAGGTACATTACAGAGATACAGGCACTTTACATAGATACAGGTACATTACAGAGATACAGGCACTTTACATAGATACAGGTACATTACAGAGATACAGGCACTTTACTTAGATACAGGTACATTACAGAGATACAGGCACTTTACATAGATACAGACACATTACAGAGATACAGGCTCTTTACATAGATACAGACACATTACAGAGATACAGACACATTACAAAGATACAGACACATTACAGAGATACAGACACATTACAGAGATACAGGCACTTTACATAGATGCAGACACATTACAGAGATACAGACACATTACATAGACACAGGTACATTACAGAGATACAGACACATTACAAAGATACAGACACATTACAGAGATACAGACACATTACAGAGATACAGACACATTACAGAGATACAGGCACATTACAGAGATACAGACATATTACATAGATACAGACACATTACAAAGATACAGACATATTACATAGATACAGACACATTACAGAGATACAGGTACATTACATAGATACAGGCACATTACAGAGATACAGACACATTACAGAGATACATTACATTACAGAGATAGAGACACATTACAGAGATACATACACATTATAGAGATACAGACACAGTACGGAGATACAGACACATTACAGAGATACAGACACATTACAGAGATACAGACATATTACATAGATACAGACACATTACATAGATACAGACACATTACAGAGACACATTACAAAGACATGTTAGAGAGATACAGGCACTTTACATAGATACAGGTACATTACAGAGATACAGACACATTACATAGATACAGACACATTACAGAGATACAGACACATTACAGAGATACAGGTACATTACAGAGATACAGACACATTACAGCGATACATTACATTACAGAGATAGAGACACATTACAGAGATACATACACATTATAGAGATACAGACACAGTACGGAGATACAGACACATTACAGAGATACAGACACATTACAGAGATACAGACATATTACATAGATACAGACACATTACATAGATACAGACACATTACAGAGACACATTACAAAGACATGTTAGAGAGATACAGGCACTTTACATAGATACAGGTACATTACAGAGATACAGACACATTACATAGATACAGACACATTACAGAGATACAGACACATTACAGAGATACAGGTACATTACAGAGATACAGACACATTACAGCGATACAGACACATTACAGAGATACAGGTACATTACATAGATACAGGCACTTTACATAGATACAGGTACATTACAGAGATACAGGTACATTACAGAGATACAGGTACATTACATAGATACAGGCACGTTACATAGATACAGGTACATTACAGAGATACAGGCACTTTACATAGATACAGACACATTACAGAGATACAGGCTCTTTACATAGATACAGACACATTACAGAGATACAGACACATTACAAAGATACAGACACATTACAGAGATACAGACACATTACAGAGATACAGGCACTTTACATAGATGCAGACACATTACAGAGATACAGACACATTACATAGACACAGGTACATTACAGAGATACAGACACATTGCAAAGATACAGACACATTACAGAGATACAGACACATTATAGAGATACAGACACAGTACGGAGATACAGACACATTACATAGATACAGACATATTACATAGATACAGACACATTACAGAGATACAGACACATCACAGAGACACATTACAAAGACATGTTACAGAGATACAGGCACTTTACATAGATACAGGTACATTACAGAGATACAGACACATTACATAGATACAGACACATTACAGAGATACAGACACATTACATAGATACAGGCACTTTACATAGATACAGGTACATTACAGAGATACAGGTACATTACAGAGATACAGGTACATTACAGAGATACAGGCACTTTACATAGATACAGGTACATTACAGAGATACAGGTACATTACAGATATACAGGTACATTACAGAGATACAGACACATTACAGAGATACAGACACATTACAGAGATACAGGTACATTACATAGATACAGGCACTTTACATAGATACAGGTACATTACAGAGATACAGGTACATTACAGAGATACAGGTACATTACATAGATACAGAAACGTTACATAGATACAGGTACATTACAGAGATACAGGCACTTTACATAGATACAGGTACGTTACAGAGATACAGGCACTTTACATAGATACAGGTACATTACAGAGATACAGGCACTTTACATAGATACAGGTACATTACAGAGATACAGGCACTTTACATAGATACAGGTACATTACAGAGATACAGGTACATTACAGAGATACAGGTACATTACATAGATACAGGCACGTTACATAGATACAGGTACATTACAGAGATACAGGCACTTTACATAGATACAGGTACATTACAGAGATACAGGCACTTTACATAGATACAGGTACATTACAGAGATACAGGCACTTTACATAGATACAGGTACATTACAGAGATACAGGCACTTTACATAGATACAGACACATTACAGAGATACAGGCTCTTTACATAGATACAGACACATTACAGAGATACAGACACATTACAAAGATACAGACACATTACAGAGATACAGACACATTACAGAGATACAGGCACTTTACATAGATGCAGACACATTACAGAGATACAGACACATTACATAGACACAGGTACATTACAGAGATACAGACACATTACAAAGATACAGACACATTACAGAGATACAGACACATTACAGAGATACAGACACATTACAGAGATACAGGCACATTACAGAGATACAGACATATTACATAGATACAGACACATTACAAAGATACAGACATATTACATAGATACAGACACATTACAGAGATACAGGTACATTACATAGATACAGGCACATTACAGAGATACAGACACATTACATAGATACATTACATTACAGAGATAGAGACACATTACAGAGATACATACACATTATAGAGATACAGACACAGTACGGAGATACAGACACATTACAGAGATAGAGACACATTACAGAGATACAGACACATTACAGAGATACAGACATATTACATAGATACAGACACATTACATAGATACAGACACATTACAGAGACACATTACAAAGACATGTTAGAGAGATACAGGCACTTTACATAGATACAGGTATATTACAGAGATACAGACACATTACATAGATACAGACACATTACAGAGATACAGACACATTACAGAGATACAGGTACATTACAGAGATACAGACACATTACAGCGATACAGACACATTACAGAGATACAGGTACATTACATAGATACAGGCACTTTACATAGATACAGGTACATTACAGAGATACAGGTACATTACAGAGATACAGGTACATTACATAGATACAGGCACGTTACATAGATACAGGTACATTACAGAGATACAGGCACTTTACATAGATACAGACACATTACAGAGATACAGGCTCTTTACATAGATACAGACACATTACAGAGATACAGACACATTACAAAGATACAGACACATTACAGAGATACAGACACATTACAGAGATACAGGCACTTTACACAGATGCAGACACATTACAGAGATACAGACACATTACATAGACACAGGTACATTACAGAGATACAGACACATTGCAAAGATACAGACACATTACAGAGATACAGACACATTACAGAGATACAGACACATTACAGAGATACAGGCACATTACAGAGATACAGACACATTACAAAGATACAGACACATTACAGAGATACAGACACATTACAGAGATACATTACAGAGACACATCACAGAGATGCAGACAAATTACAGAGATAGAGACACATTACAGAGATACAGACACATTACAGAGATACAGGCACTTTACATAGATACAGACACATTACAAAGATACAGAGACATCACAGAGATACAGACACATTACAGAGATACATTACAGAGACACATTACAGAGATACAGACACATTACATACATACAGACACATTACATAGATACAGACACATTACATAGATACAGACACATTACAGAGATACATACACATTATAGAGATACAGACACATTACAGAGATACATTACATTACAGAGATAGAGACACATTACAGAGATACATACACATTATAGAGATACAGACACATTACATAGATACAGACACATTACATAGATACAGACACATTACAGAGATACATACACATTATAGAGATACAGACACATTACAGAGATACATTACATTACAGAGATAGAGACACATTACAGAGATACATACACATTATAGAGATACAGACACATTACATACATACAGACACATTACATAGATACAGACACATTACATAGATACAGATACATTACAGAGATACATACACATTATAGAGATACAGACACATTACAGAGATACATACACATTATAGAGATAGAGACACATTACAGAGATACATACACATTATAGAGATACAGACACATTAAAGAGATACATTACATTACAGAGATAGAGACACATTATAGAGATACAGACACATTATAGAGATACAGACACATTACATAGATACATTACATTACAGAGATAGAGACACATTACAGAGATACATACACATTATAGAGATACAGACACAGTACGGAGATACAGACACATTACATAGATACAGACACATTACAAAGATACAGACATATTACATAGATACAGACACATTACAGAGATACAGGTACATTACATAGATACAGGCACATTACAGAGATAGAGACACATTACATAGATACATTACATTACAGAGATAGAGACACATTACAGAGATACATACACATTATAGAGATACAGACACAGTACGGAGATACAGACACATTACAGAGATAGAGACACATTACAGAGATACAGACACATTACAGAGATACAGACATATTACATAGATACAGACACATTACATAGATACAGACACATTACAGAGACACATTACAAAGACATGTTAGAGAGATACAGGCACTTTACATAGATACAGGTACATTACAGAGATACAGACACATTACATAGATACAGACACATTACAGAGATACAGACATATTACATAGATACAGACACATTACATAGATACAGACACATTACAGAGACACATTACAAAGACATGTTAGAGAGATACATGCACTTTACATAGATACAGGTACATTACAGAGATACAGACACATTACATAGATACAGACACATTACAGAGATACAGACACATTACAGAGATACAGGTACATTACAGAGATACAGACACATTACAGCGATACAGACACATTACAGAGATACAGGTACATTACATAGATACAGGCACTTTACATAGATACAGGTACATTACAGAGATACAGGTACATTACAGAGATACAGGTACATTACATAGATACAGGCACGTTACATAGATACAGGTACATTACAGAGATACAGGCACTTTACATAGATACAGACACATTACAGAGATACAGGCTCTTTACATAGATACAGACACATTACAGAGATACAGACACATTACAAAGATACAGACACATTACAGAGATACAGACACATTACAGAGATACAGGCACTTTACATAGATGCAGACACATTACAGAGATACAGACACATTACATAGACACAGGTACATTACAGAGATACAGACACATTGCAAAGATACAGACACATTACAGAGATACAGACACATTACAGAGATACAGACACATTACAGAGATACAGGAACATTACAGAGATACAGACACATTACAAAGATACAGACACATTACAGAGATACAGACACATTACAGAGATACATTACAGAGACACATCACAGAGATGCAGACAAATTACAGAGATAGAGACACATTACAGAGATACAGACACATTACAGAGATACAGGCACTTTACATAGATACAGACACATTACAAAGATACAGAGACATCACAGAGATACAGACACATTACAGAGATACATTACAGAGACACATTACAGAGATACAGACACATTACATACATACAGACACATTACATAGATACAGACACATTACATAGATACAGACACATTACAGAGATACATATACATTATAGAGATACAGACACATTACAGAGATACATTACATTACAGAGATAGAGACACATTACAGAGATACATACACATTATAGAGATACAGACACATTACATACATACAGACACATTACATAGATACAGACACATTACATAGATACAGACACATTACAGAGATACAGACACATTACAGAGATACAGGTACATTACATAGATACAGGCACTTTACATAGATACAGGTACATTACAGAGATACAGGTACATTACAGAGATACAGGTACATTACATAGATACAGGCACGTTACATAGGTACAGGTACATTACAGAGATACAGGCACTTTACATAGATACAGGTACGTTACAGAGATACAGGCACTTTACATAGATACAGGTACATTACAGAGATACAGGCACTTTACATAGATACAGGTACATTACAGAGATACAGGCACTTTACATAGATACAGGTACATTACAGAGATACAGGTACATTACAGAGATACAGGTACATTACATAGATACAGGCACGTTACATAGATACAGGTACATTACAGAGATACAGGCACTTTACATAGATACAGGTACATTACAGAGATACAGGCACTTTACATAGATACAGGTACATTACAGAGATACAGGCACTTTACATAGATACAGGTACATTACAGAGATACAGGCACTTTACATAGATACAGACACATTACAGAGATACAGGCTCTTTACATAGATACAGACACATTACAGAGATACAGACACATTACAAAGATACAGACACATTACAGAGATACAGACACATTACAGAGATACAGGCACTTTACATAGATGCAGACACATTACAGAGATACAGACACATTACATAGACACAGGTACATTACAGAGATACAGACACATTACAAAGATACAGACACATTACAGAGATACAGACACATTACAGAGATACAGACACATTACAGAGATACAGGCACATTACAGAGATACAGACATATTACATAGATACAGACACATTACAAAGATACAGACATATTACATAGATACAGACACATTACAGAGATACAGGTACATTACATAGATACAGGCACATTACAGAGATACAGACACATTACATAGATACATTACATTACAGAGATAGAGACACATTACAGAGATACATACACATTATAGAGATACAGACACAGTACGGAGATACAGACACATTACAGAGATAGAGACACATTACAGAGATACAGACACATTACAGAGATACAGACATATTACATAGATACAGACACATTACATAGATACAGACACATTACAGAGACACATTACAAAGACATGTTAGAGAGATACAGGCACTTTACATAGATACAGGTACATTACAGAGATACAGACACATTACATAGATACAGACACATTACAGAGATACAGACACATTACAGAGATACAGGTACATTACAGAGATACAGACACATTACAGCGATACAGACACATTACAGAGATACAGGTACATTACATAGATACAGGCACTTTACATAGATACAGGTACATTACAGAGATACAGGTACATTACAGAGATACAGGTACATTACATAGATACAGGCACGTTACATAGATACAGGTACATTACAGAGATACAGGCACTTTACATAGATACAGACACATTACAGAGATACAGGCTCTTTACATAGATACAGACACATTATAGAGATACAGACACATTACAAAGATACAGACACATTACAGAGATACAGACACATTACAGAGATACAGGCACTTTACACAGATGCAGACACATTACAGAGATACAGACACATTACATAGACACAGGTACATTACAGAGATACAGACACATTGCAAAGATACAGACACATTACAGAGATACAGACACATTACAGAGATACAGACACATTACAGAGATACAGGCACATTACAGAGATACAGACACATTACAAAGATACAGACACATTACAGAGATACAGACACATTACAGAGATACATTACAGAGACACATCACAGAGATGCAGACAAATTACAGAGATAGAGACACATTACAGAGATACAGACACATTACAGAGATACAGGCACTTTACATAGATACAGACACATTACAAAGATACAGAGACATCACAGAGATACAGACACATTACAGAGATACATTACAGAGACACATTACAGAGATACAGACACATTACATACATACAGACACATTACATAGATACAGACACATTACATAGATACAGACACATTACAGAGATACATACACATTATAGAGATACAGACACATTACAGAGATACATTACATTACAGAGATAGAGACACATTACAGAGATACATACACATTATAGAGATACAGACACATTACATAGATACAGACACATTACATCGATACAGACACATTACAGAGATACATACACATTATAGAGATACAGACACATTACAGAGATACATTACATTACAGAGATAGAGACACATTACAGAGATACATACACATTATAGAGATACAGACACATTACATACATACAGACACATTACATAGATACAGACACATTACATAGATACAGACACATTACAGAGATACATACACATTATAGAGATACAGACACATTACAGAGATACATACACATTATAGAGATAGAGACACATTACAGAGATACATACACATTATAGAGATACAGACACATTAAAGAGATACATTACATTACAGAGATAGAGACACATTATAGAGATACAGACACATTATAGAGATACAGACACATTACATAGATACATTACATTACAGAGATAGAGACACATTACAGAGATACATACACATTATAGAGATACAGACACAGTACGGAGATACAGACACATTACATAGATACAGACACATTACAAAGATACAGACATATTACATAGATACAGACACATTACAGAGATACAGGTACATTACATAGATACAGGCACATTACAGAGATAGAGACACATTACATAGATACATTACATTACAGAGATAGAGACACATTACAGAGATACATACACATTATAGAGATACAGACACAGTACGGAGATACAGACACATTACAGAGATAGAGACACATTACAGAGATACAGACACATTACAGAGATACAGACATATTACATAGATACAGACACATTACATAGATACAGACACATTACAGAGACACATTACAAAGACATGTTAGAGAGATACAGGCACTTTACATAGATACAGGTACATTACAGAGATACAGACACATTACATAGATACAGACACATTACAGAGATACAGACACATTACAGAGATACAGGTACATTACAGAGATACAGGCACTTTACATAGATACAGGTACATTACAGAGATACAGGTACATTACAGATATACAGGTACATTACAGAGATACAGACACATTACAGAGATACAGACACATTACAGAGATACAGGTACATTACATAGATACAGGCACTTTACATAGATACAGGTACATTACAGAGATACAGGTACATTACAGAGATACAGGTACATTACATAGATACAGGTACATTACAGAGATACAGGTACATTACAGAGATACAGGCACTTTACATATATACAGGTACATTACAGAGATACAGGTACATTACAGATATACAGGTACATTACAGAGATACAGACACATTACAGAGATACAGACACATTACAGAGATACAGGTACATTACATAGATACAGGCACTTTACATAGATACAGGTACATTACAGAGATACAGGTACATTACATAGATACAGGTACATTACATAGATACAGGCACTTTACATAGATACAGGTACATTACATAGATACAGGCACTTTGCATAGATACAGGTACATTACAGAGATACAGGTACATTACATATATACAGGTACATTACAGAGATACAGACACATTACAGAGATACAGACACATTACAGAGATACAGGTACATTACATAGATACAGGCACTTTACATAGATACAGGTACATTACAGAGATGCAGGTACATTACAGAGATACAGGTACATTACATAGATACAGGCACTTTACATAGATACAGGTACATTACAGAGATACATGCACTTTACATAGATACAGGTACATTACAGAGATACAGGCACTTTACATAGATACAGGTACATTACAGAGATACAGGCACTTTACATAGATACAGGTACATTACAGAGATACAGGCACTTTACATAGATACAGGTACATTACAGAGATACAGGCACTTTACATAGATACAGACACATTACAGAGATACAGGCACTTTACATAGATACAGACACATTACAGAGATACAGACACATTACAGAGATACAGACACATTACAGAGATACAGACACATTACAGAGATACAGACACATTACAGAGATACATTACAGAGACACATCACAGAGATGCAGACAAATTACAGAGATAGAGACACATTACAGAGATACAGACACATTACAGAGATACAGGCACTTTACATAGATACAGACACATTACAAAGATACAGAGACATCACAGAGATACAGACACATTACAGAGATACATTACAGAGACACATTACAGAGATACAGACACATTACATACATACAGACACATTACATAGATACAGACACATTACATAGATACAGACACATTACAGAGATACATACACATTATAGAGATACAGACACATTACAGAGATACATTACATTACAGAGATAGAGACACATTACAGAGATACATACACATTATAGAGATACAGACACATTACATACATACAGACACATTACATAGATACAGACACATTACATAGATACAGACACATTACAGAGATACATACACATTATAGAGATACAGACACATTACAGAGATACATACACATTATAGAGATAGAGACACATTACAGAGATACATACACATTATAGAGATACAGACACATTAAAGAGATACATTACATTACAGAGATAGAGACACATTATAGAGATACAGACACATTATAGAGATACAGACACATTACATAGATACATTACATTACAGAGATAGAGACACATTACAGAGATACATACACATTATAGAGATACAGACACAGTACGGAGATACAGACACATTACATAGATACAGACACATTACAAAGATACAGACATATTACATAGATACAGACACATTACAGAGATACAGGTACATTACATAGATACAGGCACATTACAGAGATAGAGACACATTACATAGATACATTACATTACAGAGATAGAGACACATTACAGAGATACATACACATTATAGAGATACAGACACAGTACGGAGATACAGACACATTACAGAGATAGAGACACATTACAGAGATACAGACACATTACAGAGATACAGACATATTACATAGATACAGACACATTACATAGATACAGACACATTACAGAGACACATTACAAAGACATGTTAGAGAGATACAGGCACTTTACATAGATACAGGTACATTACAGAGATACAGACACATTACATAGATACAGACACATTACAGAGATACAGACACATTACAGAGATACAGGTACATTACAGAGATACAGGCACTTTACATAGATACAGGTACATTACAGAGATACAGGTACATTACAGATATACAGGTACATTACAGAGATACAGACACATTACAGAGATACAGACACATTACAGAGATACAGGTACATTACATAGATACAGGCACTTTACATAGATACAGGTACATTACAGAGATACAGGTACATTACAGAGATACAGGTACATTACATAGATACAGGTACATTACAGAGATACAGGTACATTACAGAGATACAGGCACTTTACATATATACAGGTACATTACAGAGATACAGGTACATTACAGATATACAGGTACATTACAGAGATACAGACACATTACAGAGATACAGACACATTACAGAGATACAGGTACATTACATAGATACAGGCACTTTACATAGATACAGGTACATTACATAGATACAGGTACATTACATAGATACAGGCACTTTGCATAGATACAGGTACATTACAGAGATACAGGTACATTACATATATAAAGGTACATTACAGAGATACAGACACATTACAGAGATACAGACACATTACAGAGATACAGGTACATTACATAGATACAGGCACTTTACATAGATACAGGTACATTACAGAGATGCAGGTACATTACAGAGATACAGGTACATTACATAGATACAGGCACTTTACATAGATACAGGTACATTACAGAGATACATGCACTTTACATAGATACAGGTACATTACAGAGATACAGGCACTTTACATAGATACAGGTACATTACAGAGATACAGGCACTTTACATAGATACAGGTACATTACAGAGATACAGGCACTTTACATAGATACAGGTACATTACAGAGATACAGGCACTTTACATAGATGCAGACACATTACAGAGACACAGGTACATTACAGAGATACAGACACATTACAAAGATACAGACACATTACAGAGATACAGATACATTACAGAGATACAGGCACTTTACATAGATACAGACACATTACAGAGATACAGGCACTTTACATAGATACAGACACATTACAGAGATACAGACACATTACAGAGATACAGACACATTACAGAGATACAGACACATTACAGAGATACAGGCACTTTACATAGATGCAGACACATTACAGAGACACAGGTACATTACAGAGATACAGGCACATTACAGAGATACAGACACATTACAAAGATACAGACACATTACAGAGATAGAGACACATTACAGAGATACAGACACATTACAGAGATACAGACACATTACATAGATACAGACACATTACAGAGATACAGACTCATTACAGAGATACAGACACATTACAGAGATACATTACAGAGACACATCACAGAGATGCAGACACATTACAGAGATAGAGACACATTACAGAGATACAGACACATTACAGAGATACAGACACATTACAGAGATACAGGTACATTACATAGATACAGGCACTTTACATAGATACAGGTACATTACAGAGATACAGGTACATTACAGAGACACAGGTACATTACATAGATACAGGCACTTTACATAGATACAGGTACATTACAGAGATACATGCACTTTACATAGATACAGGTACATTACAGAGATACAGGCACTTTACATAGATACAGGTACATTACAGAGATACAGGCACTTTACATAGATACAGGTACATTACAGAGATACAGGCACTTTACATAGATACAGGTACATTACAGAGATACAGGCACTTTACATAGATACAGACACATTACAGAGATACAGGCACTTTACATAGATACAGACACATTACAGAGATACAGACACATTACAGAGATACAGACACATTACAGAGATACAGACACATTACAGAGATACAGGCACTTTACATAGATGCAGACACATTACAGAGACACAGGTACATTACAGAGATACAGACACATTACAAAGATACAGACACATTACAGAGATACAGATACATTACAGAGATACAGGCACTTTACATAGATACAGACACATTACAGAGATACAGGCACTTTACACAGATGCAGACACATTACAGAGAAACAGGTACATTACAGAGATACAGACACATTACAAAGATACAGACACATTACAGAGATACAGATACATTACAGAGATACAGGCACTTTACATAGATACAGACACATTACAGAGATACAGGCACTTTACATAGATACAGACACATTACAGAGATACAGACACATTACAGAGATACAGACACATTACAGAGATACAGACACATTACAGAGATACAGGCACTTTACATAGATGCAGACACATTACAGAGACACAGGTACATTACAGAGATACAGGCACATTACAGAGATACAGACACATTACAAAGATACAGACACATTACAGAGATAGAGACACATTACAGAGATACAGACACATTACAGAGATACAGACACATTACATAGATACAGACACATTACAGAGATACAGACTCATTACAGAGATACAGACACATTACAGAGATACATTACAGAGACACATCACAGAGATGCAGACACATTACAGAGATAGAGACACATTACAGAGATACAGACACATTACAGAGATACAGACACATTACAGAGATACAGGTACATTACATAGATACAGGCACTTTACATAGATACAGGTACATTACAGAGATACAGGTACATTACAGAGATACAGGTAAATTACATAGATACAGGCACTTTACATAGATACAGGTACATTACAGAGATACATGCACTTTACATAGATACAGGTACATTACAGAGATACAGGCACTTTACATAGATACAGGTACATTACAGAGATACAGGCACTTTACATAGATACAGGTACATTACAGAGATACAGGCACTTTACATAGATACAGGTACATTACAGAGATACAGGCACTTTACATAGATACAGACACATTACAGAGATACAGGCACTTTACATAGATACAGACACATTACAGAGATACAGACACATTACAGAGATACAGACACATTACAGAGATACAGACACATTACAGAGATACAGGCACTTTACATAGATGCAGACACATTACAGAGACACAGGTACATTACAGAGATACAGACACATTACAAAGATACAGACACATTACAGAGATACAGATACATTACAGAGATACAGGCACTTTACATAGATACAGACACATTACAGAGATACAGGCACATTATAGAGATACAGACACATTAAAGAGATACATTACATTACAGAGATAGAGACACATTATAGAGATACAGACACATTATAGAGATACAGACACATTACATAGATACATTACATTACAGAGATAGAGACACATTACAGAGATACATACACATTATAGAGATACAGACACAGTACGGAGATACAGACACATTACATAGATACAGACACATTACAAAGATACAGACATATTACATAGATACAGACACATTACAGAGATACAGGTACATTACATAGATACAGGCACATTACAGAGATAGAGACACATTACATAGATACATTACATTACAGAGATAGAGACACATTACAGAGATACATACACATTATAGAGATACAGACACAGTACGGAGATACAGACACATTACAGAGATAGAGACACATTACAGAGATACAGACACATTACAGAGATACAGACATATTACATAGATACAGACACATTACATAGATACAGACACATTACAGAGACACATTACAAAGACATGTTAGAGAGATACAGGCACTTTACATAGATACAGGTACATTACAGAGATACAGACACATTACATAGATACAGACACATTACAGAGATACAGACACATTACAGAGATACAGGTACATTACAGAGATACAGGCACTTTACATAGATACAGGTATATTACAGAGATACAGGTACATTACAGATATACAGGTACATTACAGAGATACAGACACATTACAGAGATACAGACACATTACAGAGATACAGGTACATTACATAGATACAGGCACTTTACATAGATACAGGTACATTACAGAGATACAGGTACATTACAGAGATACAGGTACATTACATAGATACAGGTACATTACAGAGATACAGGTACATTACAGAGATACAGGCACTTTACATATATACAGGTACATTACAGAGATACAGGTACATTACAGATATACAGGTACATTACAGAGATACAGACACATTACAGAGATACAGACACATTACAGAGATACAGGTACATTACATAGATACAGGCACTTTACATAGATACAGGTACATTACATAGATACAGGTACATTACATAGATACAGGCACTTTGCATAGATACAGGTACATTACAGAGATACAGGTACATTACATATATAAAGGTACATTACAGAGATACAGACACATTACAGAGATACAGACACATTACAGAGATACAGGTACATTACATAGATACAGGCACTTTACATAGATACAGGCACATTACAGAGATACAGGCACTTTACATAGATGCAGACACATTACAGAGACACAGGTACATTACAGAGATACAGGCACATTACAGAGATACAGACACATTACAAAGATACCGACACATTACAGAGATAGAGACACATTACAGAGATACAGACACATTACAGAGATACAGACACATTACATAGATACAGACACATTACAGAGATACAGACTCATTACAGAGATACAGACACATTACAGAGATACATTACAGAGACACATCACAGAGATGCAGACACATTACAGAGATAGAGACACATTACAGAGATACAGACACATTACAGAGATACAGACACATTACAGAGATACAGGTACATTACATAGATACAGGCACTTTACATAGATACAGGTACATTACAGAGATACAGGTACATTACAGAGATACAGGTACATTACATAGATACAGGCACTTTACATAGATACAGGTACATTACAGAGATACATGCACTTTACATAGATACAGGTACATTACAGAGATACAGGCACTTTACATAGATACAGGTACATTACAGAGATACAGGCACTTTACATAGATACAGGTACATTACAGAGATACAGGCACTTTACATAGATACAGGTACATTACAGAGATACAGGCACTTTACATAGATACAGACACATTACAGAGATACAGGCACTTTACATAGATACAGACACATTACAGAGATACAGACACATTACAGAGATACAGACACATTACAGAGATACAGACACATTACAGAGATACAGGCACTTTACATAGATGCAGACACATTACAGAGATACAGGTACATTACAGAGATACAGACACATTACAAAGATACAGACACATTACAGAGATACAGATACATTACAGAGATACAGGCACTTTACATAGATACAGACACATTACAGAGATACAGGCACTTTACATAGATGCAGACACATTACAGAGACACAGGTACATTACAGAGATACAGACACATTACAAAGATACAGACACATTACAGAGATACAGATACATTACAGAGATACAGGCACTTTACATAGATACAGACACATTACAGAGATACAGGCACTTTACATAGATACAGACACATTACAGAGATACAGACACATTACAGAGATACAGACACATTACAGAGATACAGACACATTACAGAGATACAGGCACTTTACATAGATGCAGACACATTACAGAGACACAGGTACATTACAGAGATACAGGCACATTACAGAGATACAGACACATTACAAAGATACAGACACATTACAGAGATAGAGACACATTACAGAGATACAGACACATTACAGAGATACAGACACATTACATAGATACAGACACATTACAGAGATACAGACTCATTACAGAGATACAGACACATTACAGAGATACATTACAGAGACACATCACAGAGATGCAGACACATTACAGAGATAGAGACACATTACAGAGATACAGACACATTACAGAGATACAGACACATTACAGAGATACAGGTACATTACATAGATACAGGCACTTTACATAGATACAGGTACATTACAGAGATACAGGTACATTACAGAGATACAGTTACATTACATAGATACAGGCACTTTACATAGATACAGGTACATTACAGAGATACATGCACTTTACATAGTTACAGGTACATTACAGAGATACAGGCACTTTACATAGATACAGGTACATTACAGAGATACAGGCACTTTACATAGATACAGGTACATTACAGAGATACAGGCACTTTACATAGATACAGGTACATTACAGAGATACAGGCACTTTACATAGATACAGACACATTACAGAGATACAGGCACTTTACATAGATACAGACACATTACAGAGATACAGACACATTACAGAGATACAGACACATTACAGAGATACAGACACATTACAGAGATACAGGCACTTTACATAGATGCAGACACATTACAGAGACACAGGTACATTACAGAGATACAGACACATTACAAAGATACAGACACATTACAGAGATACAGACACATTACAGAGATACAGACACATTACAGAGATACAGGCACTTTACATAGATGCAGACACATTACAGAGACACAGGTACATTACAGAGATACAGGCACATTACAGAGATACAGACACATTACAAAGATACAGACACATTACAGAGATAGAGACACATTACAGAGATACAGACACATTACAGAGATACAGACACATTACATAGATACAGACACATTACAGAGATACAGACTCATTACAGAGATACAGACACATTACAGAGATACATTACAGAGACACATCACAGAGATGCAGACACATTACAGAGATAGAGACACATTACAGAGATACAGACACATTACAGAGATACAGACACATTACAGAGATACAGACACTTGCAAGCCGAAGAACACCATCCCAACCGTGAAGCACGGCGGTGGCAGCAGCATGTTGTGGGATGCTTTGCTGCAGGAGGGTCTGGTGCACTATACAAAATAGATGGCATCATGAAGATGGAAAATTATGTGGATATATTGAAGCAACATCTCAAGACATCAGTCAGGAAGTTAAAGCTTGGTCACAAATAGGTATTCCAAATGGACAATGACCCCAAGCATACTTCCAAAGTTGTGGCAAAATGGCTTAAGGACAACAAAGTATTGGAGTGGCCATCACAAAGCCCTGACCTCAATTCCATAGACAACTTGTGGGCAGAACTGAAAAGGCGTGTGCAAGCAAGGAGGCCTACAAACCAGACTCAGTTACACCAGCTCTGTCAGGAGGAATGGGCCCAAATTCACCCAACTTAATGTGGGAAGCTTGTGGAAGGCTACCTGAACTTTTGACCTAAGTTAAACAATTTGAAAGCAATGCTAACAAATACTAATTGAGTGTATGTTAACTTCTGACCCACTGGGAATGTGATGAAAGAAAGAAAAGCGGAAATACATCATACTCTCTACTATTATTCTGACATTTCACATTCTTAAAATAAAGTGGTGATCCTAACTGACCTAAGACAGGGAATTATTTAGTAGGATTAAATGTCAGGAATTGTGAAAAACTGAGTTTAAATGTATTTGGCTAAGGTGTGTGTAAACTTCCGACTTCAATTGTGTGTATATATATATATATATATATATATATATATATATATATATATATATATATATACTATATAAATGAAGAGAAGCTTAGGCCTAACCCCAGAGAGATGGAGATATGCCCATGGCATGCTATGACACCAATATGCATTTCTTCATGTCAGATGGCTACTGTGTCTG